>NW_020897936.1:1509290-1694519 GCF_003984885.1 Neopelma chrysocephalum
TGGAAGGAGGGACGGTGTGTCTGTGGGCCAGGAGCGGTGATGGAGTGGCAGGGGTGTGCTGTGACAGACGGGTGTGTCTGTGGGCCAGGAGCGGTGATGGGGTGTCAGGGATGTGCTGTGACAGACGGGTGTGTGTCTGGGCCAGGAGCGGTCCCAGGCTCGGCTCAGCGGCGCGGCTGCGGCAGGCGCGGTTTAACCCGGGCCGTACTCCAGGGTGGCTGTGCCACCTAGTGCTGCTTGGCATGAACTGTTCGGAGCCGGCAGGGAGCGCAGGGACCGGGAAAGCCGAGCACACAGACGGGCCCCAGCCCGGCCTCACGCTCCGAACAGTCCTCGACCTGTTTAATTCCCTGAGCAGCGAAAGGGTCCCGGAGCGGGGCCAGCCCCTCTCCTGCAGCCTCTGCGGCCACAGCCACAGCCTCGGAGCTTCCAGCCGTCCAGAATATCCCAAAGATGCCCAGGGCAGCCAGCGATCAAACCCAGCAGGGCATCACCACAGCAGCACCGCGGGGTACACTGCTCACTTCTTCAGTGCCTATTACCCCACCAACTATTTGTGACTTCTATTCTCCTCACACGCTTTCTGTCTTTTACACAAGAGGCAGCTGCTTTGTTTGAATAAAAACAAAATAATAAAATCCTCCAGGTTGCCCATCAAATCCAGCAGCTCTGGTAAGAAAACATGGCCATGTTTAGTAGTGTCTTTTGTCCAAAAAGATCCCAAATGACCTTGCAAGAAAATGTAAAGCAATAACACTACTGGGAATGCACATGAAAAAAACAAATACACACAAAATCTGATAAAATCTCCAATTGCACGTCTAAATTCCAAATCACTCTGTCTGTGGGAGGAATGCAGTAGTTCTTTAAGGCATGGCACACCACGCCATGGCAATAGAAACCCAAGTACTGCCAAAGCCACGCTGTTCCCTAGTTCAAGCAAGAGGTGAAAGTTTCTAGGAAAGGAGCCTGAAAAAATGAAGCTAATGATCACATAAAGTCTAATTAACTGAAAGAAAAGTATTCCAGTGGTGTCACACCTGCTAGCTAGGCCACCCTCTGCACAGGCAGCCCACCTGTCTCCCAAATAACAATTTTAATTCATTAGTTCCCAGCATCTCCCAGCAGCATGAGAGTTCCCCTATGCAAACACTGACATATCACCTTAATAAAAAAAAAAATCTGGCAAAATGACAGACACCGTGTTCTTCGTCTGCCACCAAGGTAATGGGGAGAGAAAAATCAACAAAGCAAGAACAAAATCTCTTCCTGGCTAGTACACATCAGGCACTTCTTGCTTTCTAGTTGCTCAGAATTGCCCTTGGTGTGCTCTTCCTCCTCTTTTCTCTCTTGGTATGTCCTGCCCACCCCCTGTACCTCCCTGCAGGCCGGGGGGGCTGCACAGGAGCTCCTCCCTGCTCCCAGGGAAGGGCTGCACTGAGCAGCTCCTGGGTTGTTCTGATGCAGAGGCTCCTCAAACACACCACCTTTCTGTTTGCACAGCCCTGACTTGAGTTTATATTGGCACAATTAGTGTTAAGACACTGATAAAAATCAGCCATTACCACATATGCTACAATAAAAGTGACAGGCTGGACAATAACCTTTTAAGAATTAGAACTCACCAGAGTTTATGACCCGTCAGCCAAACAGTAAAACAGCAACGAGCTGCTGTGATACACATTTTAATACATTCTTAGAAACCCCACAGCCAGTTACTAGAAGTGGCAAGAAGAGGATTTTTAAATGGCCTCATTATCACTTAGTGTACACAGCAACTGTTACAGTTTGAACAGTAAAATGAACTCCTTTGTTGAATTACTCCAAACTCTTGACTAGGTGGATTTAAAATAACACTCTAGTGTATGCCTAGCACCTCTACCTCTTTATTTGTTTTTAAGTAAAGACAAAACCAGGCAGCTGAATCAAGCAGTTAGTCCTTGTTCCAGGGCTATCAATAGACTGTAATCGATTAAGAGGGGGATGACCAAAATCAGACACATCCTCTAACACACTAAATTTAGCCACAGTAACCCACATACATTTCTTCCAAATGCCAAGGGGCTTGGGAAGCTGAGCTGCACATCAGGTATCCCTGAGGCACTTGAGTCCCTCCATCCCCACCCCTCACGGGGCCTTGGAGACCCTGAAGTCACTGCAGCAATTGGCACCTGGGAGCCTGAGCTGCCCTGCTGTTTACAGCTCTGTTCCACACATCCTTTCCACTGCAGCCCAGCAGCAATCCAATTTTTAATTTCAGTTCTGCCTCAATTACAGCTGTTCTTGAAGTTGACCATGACTTCCTAATTGTTTTTGCTGCCCTCAGCTTTCACACACCAATTAGATATGAAATGCTCTCCAGCTGCACCTTCAGTTCACACACAATTAGGGGATGCACAGAAAAGCAGGGGCTGCCTGGTGACAGAGACATTTCCTGTGTTAGAACAGTGGGAAATGTGACACATCCTTAAGAACACAGCTTGACAAAGCATGTAATCCCAGCCTCTGCTACACCACCAGCGTGAGGACACCAGAGTGAGCTACCTGACTGCTCCCTGCTCCCTTGGAAGAGTGATTTGGGGGGAAGGGGTGTGGAGGGCATCACCAATTAAAGGACACAGAGAAGGAGAAAAAGGGGAGAAAGGTCACCTCCTTTTCTAGGTGCCCTCACTGAGTGTAAAGATTTCATTGTACTAAGAGAAAACAGAAAATATCATTCCTTACTTGGCAATTGTTTGAAGAAAATTCCCAAACAACTTTAAAAACAACTTGTATCTCCTATTCCTTCAGCATCTGTCCATTCAGAAATCTTTCAAATTCATTGTTTGTGATATGACTGATAAATAAGGATTTTTTCTCCAAATTGAAGAATCTTTTAGAAAAATGGCTTTTTTTACTCAAAATAATACTTGAAATCCAGAACATTTAGCCTTCTTCAGTGAAATCACAAAGAAATTAAAGTCCCTGTACAAGACACCACTTTTAAAGGGGAGGGAAAGAACCAAAAGTAAAAATGTATCAAAAACATTTCACTCAGGTATTTGTAATTACTCTACAGTTCCTTCCAGAAATCAGAATGGATATTGAGAGTTCTCCTGACCCTCACAAAATCTCCCACAGAAGATTTGTATTTCTCTCCCTTCACATTTTTCTTTCACAGGGCTGAACACAGATCAAGCTGGGGCTTCGTGCACCAACAGGTAAAGGCATTGCTGGTGGATGTGGAGCTATTTAAGGGATCTATAGCAATTCCTGCTTTTCTTTCTCCATGGGGAGTGGAGGTACAGCATTCCTGCACGGAGGGGTTATGCTCCCACTGGCACCTCATGGGCACAGGTATCGAGTGCTTCTGTAGCTGCAGCAGAAACTTTAAACCAGCCCCTTCTCTCATCCTTCTAAACCCATTCCAGGTGCATCCTTGAAAAGGCATTGACTTTAATGGTGTAAAATTCAACAAGACTTGAAATTAACCTTTTAGTGAATCTTTCACATTCAATGTGAAATAACAGAGCCGGTTGTGATGTGACATTTTTGTAGGTGAAAACATCAAAGGCAGCCCTGCCACAGACTGATCTACCTTTGAACACCCAAGGGTATCTGAGACTGCCAAGTCTCTGTAGACTAGACAGAGAGAAAGAAAAAAGGAAGAGAAAGAGATCTAAGATATTCCACTATTTAAGGTGAAGTCATTCTAACTAGGATTTAATTCAATCTTTTACACTTTGTTACTGCTGGTGGTTTTTTAATACACAGTCAAAAGAGAAAATCAGGATAAAAGGAAAAGAATATTATTTCTGACTGTCAGGCCATAATAAGGCATAAATACATGAAAATTTAACTGGCACCACTTATTCTTTCCTTCCTCTTTAGCATTCATGCCTTAGGAATTCCTTTCTATTGGAGTTATGCAATAAACAAACCAAAAAGGAAAAGAAAAAGAAAAAGAGAAAAAAGCAGTATCAGCCTTTCAAAGGGCTGCAGAAAAAGGTAAGTACCTGTCTAATAACTCAGAAACAACTGAATTAATGGACACTGACTACTGTGGCCCTTCCTCCCAAGCACACACATTGTCTGCTCTCCTGGTGTTCAGACCAGGGGCTTGTTGGAGTCAAGTCCCTCTTGGAAGCACTCCTGGTAAGATCCACTCCCGACCCTCGTGCTCTGGGCACAACAAGAAATGCCCAAGTTTCTGGCCTGCAGCTCCCTCCACGCTGCCAGGACACCTGTGGGGCACCTGGCCATGCCAAGCCCCTGACCCTGAGACCTGTGACCTCATGAAAAATTCAGATGTGTTGCCATCAAAGTGGTGCCCTGCTGGGTCCTGCAAGGTGACAGAGCACAGCCAGACAGGAACACAAACAGCCTTTGTTTGCAGGGTTCTCCTCCAGAGTGAGGATTAAAAATGTGAGATACTATTGAACCAAACCACACAGCCCAGCCCACCCTGCACAAGCCATCCTGCTTTGGGTGCTAGAGCTGGAGTTTGGTTCTTTGCTTTAGAGCAAGGCTTTTGTGCCCCAACTGCATCAGAATCCAGGTTAGTCAGCTCAGAGGGACCCTGAGCTGCTCCTCCTGGCTCTGCTTGAGAGCTCCAGCAGAGCAGTCTCAGGCCATCTGCATCACCTTTCAGCAACAAAGCCAGCAAGAAAACTCTACTTTGAGACAGAAAGAGGTTGAGTTTGCCAGGTATGGCACCTGTCTGGGGAGTCATCACCTCCTTCTGCTAACAACTCCAGTGCTTTATTTAAGGAAATGGGCTACGGCAAAAGGCTACACTAGGCCAAGGAAAGAAACAAAGAAAAGCAAACTCACAACCAGAACAGGTTGAAGAGACACTCAGAACATCCAGAGGAGACTGTGCAGGCAAGTGGGAGAGAAGGAACTGTGACCCCCTTCTTGGGAAGCTGAGAGTGTTGAACCCTACACTCTGACAAGCAGCTCCTAAGGAATTGGTGGCAGAGTGGTGAACAACAAAGCTGGGAGCAGCCCCAGGTTTGGTTTGGGTCCCAGACTTTCTGAACAGTGGAGGTCTGCACGTGGGCACCAAGGAAACAACAGTCCACAGTTATCACACCTGAGCCAGGAATCTGTGGGATGCAGAAGGCAGAGACTGACAGCAGAGAGATCTTCAGAGAGGAACAAGAGGAACAGACAAATTACCCACATGCCAATGTACAAAGGCAGCCTCCCAGACAGTGCAATTTGTATCTGACATACACTGATGACATTTTTATGGCTTTCCAAGGCCATTAATGAACATGCCAGAAAGTGAAGGGAGAAGAGAGCAAAGAAAGGAGGAGAGAACTTGCTGCTGCCTTCAAGTTCTGCACAACTTCTTCACACAGAATAATCCCAGCTTGACCACGCCTGAGCTTCTTCCACAAACCAATGCCTTACTCGGCCTGTGAGGAGCCTCAACCAGGAGCAATCTCTCACCTCCTTCCAGAACATTTGAAATTAAGTGAACCACTTAAAAACAAGTCAAGAATTCTTAAATGGCCTCTTTTCTGAATCAGCCTGAATCTATTTGAACTTATCTTCAAAAAGATCCTGAGATCTCACATTATGGGGAAAATTATATATATATGATACAATTTCTCATGGCTCTTTCACAGTCACTAAGAGACAGTGGAAGAAAGACAACTTGGAAGCAGAGCTGAGATATAAAGCCTTAGATGCTAATTCTCACCCAGCTTCCTCCCACACATTGTGGTATCTTGACCTTGATTTCATCTATATCAATGATAACTTCAATGCAGCAAAGATTTTTCTGATGATCATTTTTTCCTCAGTCTGTGATGCCACAGTAGAGGTGGGGTATGGTTTCATGCATTAAAAAGGTGAACTGTTAAGTTTAAGATCAAAACTGTCAGTTTTTATCCTGCTTCAACACGGAATTGTGACATTTTGAAAAAAAGTTTTCATTTGAAATGTTCACTGATGCACCAGTGAAGCTCTCAAAATCAACTTAATAGCACGAGGTATTGACTAAGTGGGCTGAAGCAAAGTCAACAAACTCCCAGCAGCAGAGCACACACTCCTGTTTTCACCACCCCCCTCAATCACACACTGCAACACCAGCCAAGCTTCCTACTGTCTACACGAGTTCCTCCTCTTTTTGTTGCACAACTGGAATTGCATCTTACTCTGCTCCTCAAAACTGCTTTTTCTGCTCTGCTCTTTGGAGGAAGAGCTACTACAAATAATATAGGACTTTATGACTCAAACCGCATTTCCAGTGAGTCAAAGCCTCAGTGTCACAGCACACCACAGTGCCAACAACTCAGCAGCACAGGATGAGCTGATCAGGGATGGAATTTTTCTTAATGTTCCATTATCTCTTCTTATCACTCTCTGAGGAGGGGCTGTGAAGTTGTTATATGTAGCTGCATTGTTAAATTCTGAGGGAAATGAAAACCAGAGGCCTGGGGATGTGGCCCAGACCTGCATTTCTAAGGAGTCCCTGGGCCCTTGGGCAGGGGTTGAGGTGGAGCCCCAGGTGAGGCTGGTCAGGGACATCACTCCACTCAAGGTCTAGAGCACCAGCTGACACCAAAATGATGGAGACAAACACCAGGGATCTGCTCCTGGAGCCACAGTCCTGCCCAAACAGAACCTTCTGCAACACGACACTGAATGGAAGCAAGCTGCTGCTGTAGTTGTTCCAAAAGCAGAAAAAGAGACTGAAATAAGGCTTGTGAAAGATAAACCAGCTTCCTTGATAAAGTCCCTTTCTAACTTATTTTGAAACAGTAAAAAAAAATAATAAAAAAATCAAAAATAACTAAGATGTGAGGATTGTAAAAAAAAAAAGGAGGGTATGGGAAGACACAGAAATGAAGACTTCTCTGATGCATATGGGTATCAGAAATGTGAATGCATGATTAGACACTGCTGTGCTGTCAAACATCACTCCTGCACTTCTAAAAGCCTGATGTCTGAAGATACACAAATGAGTACACACTGGCAAAATATCTTATTGGTGCCTTCTACCCCATTACTGCTGTGACAGCCCCAGGGCCCTGCTCAGAGCCACACTGACACAAAGACACACAAGAAAACACAGACCCATCAGAAACATTTTATAGGCGAGGACCAAATCCTGGGAATACAAATTGTGGGCAGGAGGGTGTTGCTGCTTTCCTCAGAACTCTATCAGCAACTTATCAGGAGACATATTCAGCCAGAGAAACAACTCTTCCTGCCCACAGATTAAAAATCTGCCTCTGGTACTTCTGGGATGTAGTAGCTCCACCTAAATTTCTGAACTAGCTGGTGATTTGGGATTACCAAAGACTAACTTGGAAGTGGACTGTTAATAAGAAGTTTTTTCAGAAATCTTTCCCATTCCTGAAAATTGAAGTTTTGAAGGAGCTTCTTGAGGGCATGTGGGCTTTGGTGGCCAAAATTAGATAGTGGGAAGAGAAGGACAAAGCAATGAAAACGGGTAGTGCAGGGATATTCCACTGCAGAAAGAAGGACTTTTCTCCTGCTCATTGCAGGTACACTCAGGTGAACCTGCTTTTTCTATTGCAGGCCAGAGACTGCAACACAAAACACTGGAACAGTTAATTTAGCTTTCTGTTTTTCACAGCTAGTGACACTAACCTGACAAAGCACAGCACTTCACAACATACCGTAGCCTCAGATGCATTTCCTTCTGCAACTGTGTCCGAAGATACAACAAAATGACTAATAGCCAGTAGATTGTTTCAATTCCAGGGTGATAACAACCATTCAAAAAACCAGGGAAGCTACCAAATGGTCCAATTTCTGAGCAGGACATCTCCTGCACTCTGTTCCTCCCTCTGAGTGCTCTGCACTTCCACACCACATCCCCGGGTCTGACCAGAGCAGGGCAGCAGGGATGGAGCTGGTGCTACTGGTGCAGCATATGCAGGTCTGCAAATCCTTGGCAACAGCCAAATTCCTTCCTTTCTACTCCCACAAAATTTCCAGCGGGAGACAAGAGACATACTGAGAAAACCTGGGCTTCTGACAGCTCTAAGATTGTAGGAATTGAGCCACAGAACAGCACAGACAGGCTTCCCACACCATCCTGGTGGTGTGCGTTCCCTCTGCCTTTCCAAGAACCTACTCCCTTTGGTGGCTCAACAGAACAAAAGAGAACTAGGGACACAAAGAAAGATTTGTCAAAGATTGTACAACAGAAAACCTCCACGGGTTGTTTGAAGAATGATGAAAAGAACATTAGAGTGAATAGCACACATGTCCTCAGCACGTTTAATGTCTGCTCAGCTTAAAGAAACCTTGTCACTTTGTTTCTGAATTGATACAGGCATTAGCCTTTGCTTTGCTCTCCTCAATTCTGTGTAGACACTCCTTAACTAAGAACTAGCTGTGGGCTGCTACAGCAGAGAAAGACAAAATCCCAATTTACCTGAAATATTGTTTTGATAAAATGCAAGATCCGATTTACCATGGGGATATTCCTCAAGTCACACACACAAGTAGCAAGTGCATTTAAATGTTTGCTTAAGGTCCAACAGTTGTCTACCTTTAGCTTTGAAAAACCTGGCCTTCAGGAATAGAAAGAATGCTAAAGTCCTTTAGTAGAGGGCAGGGTTTCTCACAGGTTCTAAAAAATATAGAGTGAAAAAGTTTTGAGTGAGCTCTCGGTCAACAAGAGGTTTTTAATGCTGGTTTAAACTGCTAGTCAGAATCCAGAGACTCTGGGACATAAAAAATAAAGATGGAAAAAGTAGAAAAACCTAAAAAGCTTTATTCTGGTGTATAAATGGGGCCTCCATGGCCTGTGTAGATCTAGGTACTAAATTTATGTCTTCCAAGTCTCCCTCCCAACAAGCAATGCAAAAAAGCTCCCAGTGCCCACTGCCAGCATAAATTGTGAAGGATGGGATATTCTTATGGAATACCCTGGTAGTAAAATATACAAACAGGAATTAATGACATCAAGACTTTCTCTGAAGACCCCAGTGCACAAATTTGCAATTTTCTCAGTCAGTACCATAATTCTGACAGAAACACTCACAGAGGTGCCATTTGCCTACTATGTTTTCAATACACATTTTTCCTTTTCTAAACAGGTCACATGGAGTAGTCAAAGAAAGTGATTAGTGGGGGAAGCATTAGCAATAGGGTGTGGAAGGTACATCAGTCACTCCATTCCATGCTGCTTTAATACAAGAGATGATTTGCAAAGCTCAACACACGCGGGTGCTTTCTGCTGCTTCAAAAAGTTGCAAAGCAAAAAAAAATAAAATATTTGTTACAGGATTTTTTACACATCAGTTTTAATTTAGATGACTCTGCCATTGGAGGAATCACACAAGAGAAGTCCTTAAATACTGGGAAAATAATACTAAAAGGCAAATCACCTCTGCTGTAGCTACCACTAAACAACAGCCACGAGCCCGTTACCAGAGGGACAGTGGCCAAAGGCTCTCAGAACAAAGCCAGACCATCACGTTGGGTTTGGGCCTGCTTGTTAAAATGCCATTTTTGTGAAGTGTCCTGTTTGTGCACACAGGGTTTCAAGGAACAACTGGCTGGGCCATGGTGTTGCAAAGTATCCTGAAGGTCAGTTAGCACAAAAAATACCACAGAAAATGAATGTGAATTGTCTTGCACTGCATCTACCTTCTCCTTTATTGGCACAAATCAGAAACAGGCACTGACACCATACTCAAAATTCCAAATGCAGGTGGCATGGCACGCTCAGGGCTTACCTATACTTGTCACACAATGGGGCAAACAAAGTGGGGGGAAGAGAAAAATTACTTTAAAAATTAATTAATTCAAGAAGTATAAATGGCTAGAATTTATATTTATTAGGGAATTCACGAACCACTTATTTCTGGGGAGCTATTTCTACTTGTCATTAAGGTCTCAAAGTGTCCCCAGCTGAGGCAAAGCAGCAGTGGAAGATGTTCTCCAGCACATCTCTATGTAGAGTGCTCCCACTTTGTCCCTGCCCTTGATTATCATCATTTCTTTGTCACCTTTCTTGAGAGAAGAAATGGTTTTGTCAAAACAAATGTAAAAGTATTTTCAAACTTCCCAAATTGTCTGAGAATCGTACCTCCAAGCAACATCTAAATTTGCTTCAAAAGAGTTAATATCTGTATCACAAATTAGGCTCAAAGTGACAAAAACGGACATGAAAAGACATACCTAAAATAATGTGTTTTGAAAGCATCCTGGGAAGAAACAAAACCAAAGCAGAGAGAAATGACAGAACCTGCGATCACAGATTTGTTTTACAAAGTCACAATAAGAAAGAGAGACAGGAGAGAAGGCAAAGGCTGGTGTATCCAGGGAGAGAAGAAGGGGTGAGTGGAAACAGCTGGAATTGTTCAGCTGTGTCAACACTGGGCTGCTTCGCAGATTGACTAGCAAAGTGTCATCTGAAACCAATTACATTCCCAAAACCCCATGGACCCAGTTCATAACATTGATTAATCCACATTGCGAAAACATCCCCAAGCAAAACTAGAACAGCTGTCAGCCCTCGGAGCTCAGAAATAGCATTTGATTTAAAAAAAACAACTGAAACACAACCAAAACACTCCAACACCATCTTTGTAACTCACAGGAGATCTTATACCTGCTCCCACTGAGGAACAGCAGAAACATCTCCCCACTTCTTCCTCCACCCACTGCTTTCCCTGCATTACCATGGCTGGGGACAGAAAAGGTTGTCACATTTGTGGTGGTTTGCGACCCCCAAAAATCCAATTTCTGAGTCCAAGCCCCCCTCCCACAACTCACCCCAGTGTGAGAGGGGTTTTCCAGACACAACACAAGACTCAATATGGGGGGAAGGGAATTATATTACAATCACTACACAAATAAATATTACAATACACTATATACATAATCCTAACTATCTCTCCAATGGTAAAGCAGTATTTACATTGGATCAAATCTGGACAAAAGTCCAGAAGGGAAGAAAGAAAGATCCTTTCCACGTTCAGGGCAGCAGTGTCTCTCTTCTCCAATGCAGCAGTCATAGCTGGAGTTGTAGCTGGATCTCTTTCCATTACAACTGATCCCCACAGACAGAGCACCTGCCTGAGAACTGACAGCTCCTGGAGATGCCTTTTCCTCTCCTCTGCAGCCCCTGGGGGACCAATGCTTACTTTCTGAAGATGGAAACTTTCTGTCCCCCCTCCAAGTGCACTGAAATGACAATTGTCAGGCAGATGACTGAAGCACAAGCCATCAGTTGTCCTTCCCAGCCTGCCTGCACTCCCTGCCTGTGGATCAGCTGCTCTGCCCAGGCCAGGCAGGGGCAGCTCCAGCCCTTCCCAGCTCCGAGTGCTGCCGGAGGGAGATCTTGTATGTGATGAGAAGCCTCCCTGCTGCTGTCCCCGTGGTCCCAAGGGTTTTGCTCCCTGCAGGTGCTTCCCAGCACCACCACCCCCTGCTCCATCCCCCTGCTCCATCCCCCTGAACCAGTGTGCTCCTCCTCACTGCCCACAAAGACAACATTTACCTGTCCCATTCCCCAAGAGACCATCAGACTGATGTATTCTGACAGTCCACAGGATATTTCCAAGCTAACCAAAATCACCACAAGGTATCATAACAAACAGGAGTAGAACCATGCATAAATAAAAATCAAAAGAAACAAAGGGGGCACAGAAAGATTTTCATTTTTCACAACTGCCAACTGAAGGCTGCAGGAAAAAGAAGCTTTTTATTGCTTGCGTGTTCATTAAGTAACTTTCTTAAATAACTTATTTTTATGTGGAGCTGAATTGAGGTTTTATTTCGGATTTATACATTTAACTTATCAGCTACTCTAAAACAAAGTTTAGAGGAGCAGGAATGCTCCACCAGCTACCACCAAAAATCAAGGGACCTTGCATTTCAACCTGCAATATTCTTCCTGCAATTCTATGAGCAAATATTGCTGTCACTGTGTAACATGAAGAGCAATTCCATGCAGCTTTTATATTATTATTTCCCAGCTTGAGAGCAAGGAGTTGTCAGACCCACAAGGTAAGTACCAGAGTACAAGTCCACAGAAACAAAAGCATTCAAATCATATTGTAGATGATACTTCCTGGCTTTAGAGCAGCTGTTTGGGAGGACAAAGGATAATGTTATCAGAGTCAGAATATCTTCTGGCTTATCCTTTCCTTCCCTCAGTCCTCTTTTTTATTTCTAAGGACTTGTCACAGATCAAAAGACCCTCATTGTTTATAAACTTCAGTATTTCTTTTCAGTTTCACAGTCAAACACACAAGACATAAACCAAAATGCAGCACACACAACCAATTTTATCAATTCATTACTCAGAAAGTAAGTTATGCTGGAAAGGTTATTTATTTGGGGACAATGCTATACTGTTGAAAGAATTCATAATCAGAAAGGTAAATACATTTCCAAATTCGAGAGTGAATCTCCTTTGACTCTTTATCAAAATACTTTACCAAAAATATGTTACAAAACAGTGGTAAACACGCCAGTAATAAATTACACTGCATTTAAAAAAAAGCCACAAAAGAAAAATACTTCACACATACAAAATTCTGTGAACACACTCACAAGCTGTTCTTGTTTCCCAAAAATGATAGAAATAAAAAACAGCCACTGGATCTAATATTTCATATTCTGCAACAGGAAAGAAATAGACAGTGGCATTAAATACAATCCAGAAAATCATGAAACCACCACAGCAAACCCAAATTCAGATGGATGGTCCACCAGCAGTAGCCAGGCTTTTCAGAGTGACCAATATCTGATCTTCAAAGAACGGGAAATTCTAGAGCTCCCAGGTGCTCTATGTGCAAGCATTGAGTTATATTTTCTCAACACCAAGACTTATTATAATTTTCTCATGAAAAAAGCTGAATGACTCAACATTTATCTTCAAGAACGTAGAGTTAAAAGTCAAGATGGCTTTCACCTTATCAAAATCCAGCATGAGAAACTGTATTTTTTTCCTAAGTAATTCTTACACGACCAATGGCTGGATTCACATGGGCTGCTAATAGTAGCTAACAGACTGAGAGAACAATGTGTAAGGTATTCTTAAGATTATAATGAGAAAAATTTGTACAAAGACTTGCAGAATTAGGGCGAAGTACAAAGAGTTATTCAAGCTGTATCACTAGCAGACATCCATCAACTCATAGAATTTAAAGTTAAAAAAGGACAAGTGGGATGATCTATTCTTGCATATCCTAAGATGTGCATATCGTAGGTCACTGCACTTCACATCATTAACCCCAGCACTGGGGCCCACAGTGTTTGATTAAAACTTTGCCTACAGAAAAGCATCCAAGCTCAATCTGAAGATGTCTGGAAATGGTGCAGCAGCTGTTCCTCCTGGTCACCCATCCCCACATTTAACCAGGTTCAGTGGGGAACATTTTTACCTGCTCTTTGTTTGGAATTCATCTGCTCCAGCATTCCAGCCACTGGTACCCATTTCCTTTAGGAGCCAGTGTTTTCCTTCTCTGAAGACTCTTAAGCAACTGTTATCCTACAGTTTTCCCGTTGATAAATGTAAGAGATGATGCTCCAGGAGGTTGAAGACCAACCATTTGCTCCTTCCCCAATATTTTGTGGTGACTTCCTGAACCTTACCCAGTACCTCACTGTCCCTCCTAAGGCACAGATCTGAGAATGTCATGAGTTTAGTCTTGTCTTGCCAACACACACAGGCCTGTAAGCAGACAAAGCTTCTCTCCCAGCTCCCACTGCTGTTTACACAAACCATTTTTGCATCACAGTTCTTTCCCACTAGAAGCCCGTGGCCAGCTGTTACCCAAGAGGGCTGTCTCTGCTTGGCTTGACTTAGTCTTCTCCCACTGAAACACTTCTTAGGCAAGTTGATTTATACTGTGTCCTCTGCTTAAACAGGCAAAAAAATTCAGAGCTCTCTGTGTAAAGCATCTACTACCTCTTCATCTCATACTGTGCCACTCTTTGTGCTACCTGGAAATAAAGCACCAGCAATTCAGACAGATTCTTCCACATAATTGACCAAAATACTGAACAGTGTTGAAACCAGCCCTGACCCTTGTCAAATTCCTGTAGCACCTCCTGGTGAGTCTCCATGGACGTGTGTCTGTGATAAGGCAGCTGGCCAGAGCTGCAGTCAGGGCACAGACTGCTGCAACAAAAAAACAACTTGCAGGGAGAAGCAAGAAGGACTTCAGACTAAATCCTGGAGAACAAAGTACACTGAATCCCATCCTGTATGGTGGGAGTATGAACTGCTCTGTCATAAACACATGCCACAAATGAGTTTACAGTCCAGAAGTTCTCATAGCCAGGAATCACATCTGGCACATAAAGGTGAAGGAAGATGCACTGATGTAAAGCAGCAATTAAGACAATCAGGAGTTTTTAGCACTGTCAGTAAGAGTCTCTTTGGTTCCCAGTTTTCCGAAGAAAATATGGATCATCACCACAGATTGGTTATCTTGAAGGGTCAAGTGTTGAAGAGGAGGTATGAAATGGGTGACTAAAATAAGCAAAGGAGAACAACAGAAGGAATGTCTTCCTAAAGAGAGTAATGACCATATATAGAATGCCTTTTTTTAGCTATAGTCGATGTGTTTGATGTCTGAGGACCTTTCATCAACTCTGTCATCAAATGGTATTTCCCAAATGGAGGACTGGTGTTCTGTGAGTGCCAGGAGTTATTTATTTGAGCTTTTGAAAGCATGACTGCTCCATTTATCCTTGCAGGGGACATCACACCACTGGGCATTTGCAATATTGCAGGAAACCAAGCCAGTAACACGGGCACTGACCTGACTGTCCTGTTCCCTCCCTGCAGGTGCTCAGAACAAACAGAGCTCCCCATGCAGATCACCTGCCCACTACTGGGGAACTTGGGACAACTCCCTGACCCCAGAGATCCCCGGAGGTTTCCCCAGGCACAACAGTTCCTGGGCTGACTAACTGTGTCTGCACATCACTGCAGAAATAAATATGGATTAATACCTGTATGTCCACAATCCATATCTTGAAAAATGTGCCTGCAGGCTTGGTCTTTAATATCTTTTCACCCAGAAAGACCTGCAACTATGGCTATGTAACCAAAACCGATGTAATATAGGAGTAATAATACTAAAAACCAAAACAACTGTCTGACATGTCAGTTCTCCAGATGGCCTAATCCACCAGCAAGAAATACAACAGGTTACAATAGCGAGATGTATCAAAAGATAAATCATTTTTGATGCAGTGAAAGTATGAGATACAATGAAAGAGTGAATCTGAATAAACATCCTTCCTTTCTCATTCTAGAAAATCATCTTCTGCTTCCTTTTACTACATATTGAGGGAAAAAAAAACCACAAAGAGGCGTATTGTGTAAGATATTAGGGAGTACAGCTTTTTCTTTAATCATCTCTAAGAACAAAAATAGAGAGAGATGGATAATTACTACCATGAAGGCTTACACTAGGAAACCTGCTGAAGGAACATGATCTGTAGTTACCAGCCCATGGCTATCAGTCTGCTTCTTCCACACCTCAGGATGTGCTGAAACCCAGGGATTCTCCAAAGGGACAGCAAAGGAACAGCTCTCTAGAGCTGAACTCCCTCTGTGGTTAAACTCATTAATTGTATGCCTCCTCAGCCTCTGCACTGGGACACCATGGACAGGAGCAAAGGTCAATAAAGCTTCCCTCTCTCCAAATTTATGCTTCATTGCTGCTGAATTTGGCACTGAAATCACCAAAATCCAAACTGGTGTGCAAAGAGCAAAGTAATTTTTCTATTACTCCTCAAAAGGATCTAGAGATTAGAATTTGCAGAGAAAGAAAAAAGTCATCAACACCTTTAACTGCCCCTTTTTTTTTGCCTCCCTCTCAAACTTTACGAAGTATGTAGTAATGTAATACAAGATTCAGGTGCAGAAGCCATGTAGGATTTAATCAGTTTGGATTTAACACTTCAAGAACTTTATTTTCCTTTCCCAGGCTGTCCTGTCTGCATCTTACCCAGCCTCTAAAATCACCCACAAATATGCTGATACAAACCTGGATGCAGCAACAGCAGAGAGCAAAATGTGCTCTGAGTTCAATGACCCAGCACAAGAGGACCTGCTGCTGTTTTTCCCAGACATGCACTCTCTAGGTGCCTTTGTTACTGTTTCTTTTTCAGCTTTTCAAGTCACTAATATTATGAACATTCAGCCAACCCCAAAGTGCAAAATATCAAACCATTTCTTTGAGTGTAGAAGGGCCTGTTTGTTTGCTGAGCTTTCCAACCAGAGCAGCTTCCCAGGTTCCATGTCAGTGTGAACAGTCTTGGCACAGAAACAGCTTTTCCAATGAACATTTTAATAAAGTGGCAAAGCCCAGAATCCACTTGAGGACTTGCTCCACATTATACAAAGGGTAAAAAACCCCACCTTTAGCACCTGAGCTTACATTGTAACTGTACAAGAAAACCACCACACCATTGATCTATCTGCTTTTCCCCCCAGATATCATTTTACAGATTGTGATTGCTTTGTAACACTTTCATACCACGACTTTTAATTTATCTAGATTAAGAACACATTTTAAGGTATAGTGGCAAAAAACCCCCAAACCAAACCAAACCAAACCAATGCCTGTCTGCATTTGTATGTGGCTGAAACACATCATCATACACACCAAAGACTTTGTCCCACAGACTCGGCCTCTGCAGGATGGAATTGTCTTCTGGAAGTTGGAAATATTATCCTGAAGCTTTCCAGAAGCTATTGAAGTTACGTAGATAAACTAAATTGAACTGCAGTGTTTAATCCTAGAAATGCTGAAAGAAAAAAAATTATTTAAAAGCAAATGCTTTGGTGACAGCATGATCTGAAAGGTCAGCATACAAGGGAAGTTATATTCTGGACTTTTAGAAGAAAATTATACTCTGCTTCTCCTGTTGTAAAAAAGAGTGCTTTCCACAGAGCTCCTACATTTTATTTGAAATCCTTGCAGCCTGTTAGTAAGTTCCTGAAGCAGACATGATTGTCTTGTTTTTGTCAACACATCCACCTACTCAATCAACCTTCAAAACATCAAAATTCACTTTACTCCCACTATCTCCTTGATGTAAATTATTCTCCTATTAATAATTCTCTTTTGTTATAATCAACCTTTCCTACCTTGCAGGAATTGCTCTCATGCTAATATGACCGAGTTTGATCTAACTTCTGGAAAAAAATCCTCACTGGAAAAAAAAAAGGAAATGTCTGGGGCAAAATCCTTGTCCCCCTCCAATCACTGGTTGTTTGTGGTGAACTTCATCCTTTCCTCTGCATGATTCCAAAGCATCCCTGTAATGCTGCTGGACACACTGGAGAGACTGGGCATTGCTGACAGGTATTGCCAGCTCACTCTGTACTCGTGCATTCTGTCTGGAAGTGA
Organism: Neopelma chrysocephalum; assembly: GCF_003984885.1. Taxonomy (NCBI): domain Eukaryota; kingdom Metazoa; phylum Chordata; class Aves; order Passeriformes; family Pipridae; genus Neopelma; species Neopelma chrysocephalum. The sequence continues at coordinate 1,526,651 of NW_020897936.1, forward strand.
TTAAAGGCTTGCTTTGCTCCAGAACACATCTCCCTCTCCAGACCATAACAATTCCAAGCATCCCCAAGGGGGCAGTTCCTTGTAAGGGCCTGATGAGCCATGTTCCATAACAGTGAACATGCCCTGAATGCCCTCCTGGTGAAGAGGACTGGGACAGTCCCCAGGTTTGTTCACTAATCCCACATTATGTCACCAACGCAAAGCTTGTTCCATGTCTGAATTATTTCTTTTCCTCCTCACTCCAGTGGGGAGCTTTATGGCATTAAGCTGTTGTGCCACTAAAGGAACAGAAAAGGGATTTGGAGAGTTATCCTGCACCCATGACCTGCTGCAAACGTGGTGTTCCACACGTGAGGAGTGGACTTGTTTGCAGGACAACTGAGGACGCTCCCAAAGCCAGCTGCCTACAGCAACAGGCATGAGCTCTGCACTAGGATATAGGCTTCCCAGTTTTGCAGAGAATTTCCTTTATTATACTCAATCCTTTCAGTGGTTTTCCTGTTTCATGGAAATACTGCTGAAGCAGCCCATCCTCCAACACTTGCACTATCTGTTCAGCTCCTGGTGGCACATGGTGGCCAGAGGTGTTGCTTACAGCAACAGTTTCAACTCCACCAAATCACATGGAAGTCCCAGAGGTGGAGAGAGAAATCTGTGGACCTGACACAGAACTAAAGTTTCTGGCTGGTGTTAAACCAAAGTCAGATCAGATAATTATAAAAGGTCCCTTCTGAAATCTCTTAGAGACGCAGGAGTGCAAAATACAGCCTTTTGGCCTGGCAGGGTTTTTTTCTGCAACTAATTTTAACAAACTGTTTATGGGACTGGGGGACTGGGGTTTGGTTTGGTTTGGTTTTTTTTCCCCTCCTCCTTCCTGGCTACCTGAATTCTCCTCAAGCATCTCTGAATTTGCAGCAGCAATTCCCAGGAGACTGCTCTGACATGATAATAATGTCCAGACTGCAGCTCCCCAGCTGCCAAGTCCAGCCAGTGATTCTCTGGGGCTCCTGTACAGTCTGGGGTATTTGGATTTGCTTGGTTTTATCTTCTTATTTTCCCTTCATTATTAAAGATTTGTCTTTAATTTCCCTTTGTTATTGTTAAAGACACTTTGTTACCAGGGAGTTTATTCAAGTTGTCGAGCAGAAAAGGATTCTAAAATGCAAAGGCAGCAAACGAATCGTCCTTTTCCCCGCTTCTCTGTCTTCCTGGGTGCTTTTAGCACAGAGTTTTTTCATCAGACATATATACTGATGTATAATAGGTGCCAGAATCCAATCTCTGATGTGCCCAATAGGCACTGGATTATAGACAGTGTCCCTGTAGCACTGTAGTTGGGCAGAGTGGGTTTTCAGATCATCACTGCAATATACTGTGACTTTCCTTACAACATCAACAGAATTTTCAGCTTTAGTCTGTGATCAGATTTCAGCTCCTCTTCTGCACCTGGTTTCTATGGGGTAACAGCAAGAGCCAACAAACACACCTTCAAACTTGTGTTTTATGTGAAAATCCAAAAGGCAGGCAAATTTATGAGTGCTGCTGGGAGATACATCACTGTCTTTTGGCAGCGGACACCGAAAGATGAATTATTTTAGCTCAGTTTTGAAAAACAGCACAGGTCAAACAATAGAACTGTGTGACAGCTGCAAGAACACACAATACAAGGAGCCAGAGTGAGCTGAAGCTGAAAAATGTTTCCTGCAAACCCTGTCCAGCACATGGCAGAAGGATTTTTTGAGGGAGGTGTGGGGGGTGAAATTTATATGTTGTTCAGCAATCATTTTTTGTTATATAGTTAAGACTTTTAAAAGATGGTATTTTCTCCCTCATATCTGTCTTCCATTTAAAAGATACCAGTATTTAAGTTCTGATAATACTTGTAGTATGCAAAGGGATGGTATCAAAAATGAAGTAGCTTTGTACTTCAGACAGTCCTGCACACCTAAAGCCACTCCTTGTGCTGCAATCATGTATGTACACTTCCAGAAACCCTCTATATACAGATATCCTTACGTTGCTAAACTGAGAAATATTAGCAAGGCTTTGGTCCACATACTTAAAGCATGCTTTTACACCTTTTATTTATGTCCTGTTACTTTTATAATATGCTTTAAAAAAAAAAAAAGAAGTCAGGAAAGCACTTTAGAAGAGTGCAGTTCAGATTTCCCATGAGACAAAAAAAGGACCCCCCCAAAACAACAACAACAACAAACAAACAAACAAACAAACAAACAAACAAAGACAAGAAAAAAAAAAAGGTAGAAAGTTCTATCTGAGAAGGGCTGTTGTGTCCTGCTCTCATAAAACAAGCTTAAATCACTTGAAAGCAGGTCCAGAAAGAACACAGGTTCCATGCCACACAGGTATGTAGGTATGTATTCTCTTTCTGGGGGAGTTAACTCAGGGAGTTAACTCATTGAAGAACAAAGCTATGCATTAGCTATTTATATGCTTCCCCAATCAATACTGACACACATGCACGTATAATTACGTAATTATCACATTAGGAAGTCCATAATGAATGATTTAATCAAGTAAAGAAGGCATATCATAAATATGGCCAAATGATAATGAAACTGCATTACATGAATAAATCTCACTGAGAAAAGGCAAGTACCCAGTAGAAACTCGTAGGGGACAACTAGTTTACACATCAAGATGTGTCACAACTGTATTATTTAAGAATCCTGAGGACATTCCTGTACTTCAGAGAATGAAAACCAATAAAAACCCGACTCATTGACACAAACACTTGAAATAAGTAACGATTACATGCAGATTAATGTTGTTAGGGGTTAGAGCCATAAAAATCACTGCCTGCTCATAAAGACAGATGCATGATGAGATGCCAGATTTCTGAGGGATCTTTTCTGCTCCAAAGATTCCTTCCGTGATTCTATATTCGGAAGCTGCTCCGCTTGTTCTGTTTGCTTGGACCTGGTTACCATCATCCTCAAGGTTTTCAAACTACGTCTACACAGCTCGAAAATGAATAATTTATGAAGTCCCCTGTATTTGCATCTGGAGCCTTTACTGGGGGCTATGTGGAGCTGGCATTCCAAAGGCTGAACAAAGCAGGCTTGCAGAGCAGCACAGCAGCATGCTGGGTGCAGGAATCCACAGGGGCCTTTGCTATCCGTGTTCCAGAACTGCCACACAACAGGGCTGGCACATGGCACTGGGAGCACAGGAGGCATCGAGGCCCTTGCTTTGTAAATACTTTATAAAACAGGAGAGATTGAGCCAAACTCACCGAGTTCCACTGAGCTACGTCAGAGGAGCAGGTCACACGCTCCGAAGGGGAGCTGCAACTCCGAGAGCTCCAGCACTGCTGGGGGAATAATTGCACGGAATTGGCAGCTGGGGGTGGCTATGGAAACAACCACTGCAGGGTCCAGAGCAGGAAGAGATGGTCACAGAGGAATGAAAGCAAGAGGGAGAGTTAAAGATCAATAAAAACACAGAGCCTAGCGAGGCCAAAAGCCCTCCCCCTCTCCTCCTGCAGTGTCTTGTGCTCTATTAGCACTTGGGAAGCCCTCTCTCCTGTGCTGCCTTTGCTCCCAATTGCTATGCCAGCCATTGGAATTGTGTCCCAGTCCAAGGTGGTAACCAGCAGTAGTGTATTTATTAATAAAGCAATAAACTGTGCCAAGCTTTCTCTGCCTGACAAAAAGGTTGCTGCGAACACATTTCCATTATTCTGTAATTTCAGCAAGGAGAAGCAAAGAATTGGATGGGAGAAAAGGACACACTAGGGAGTGGCAAGAAACAGTCTCTGGAGAGCTCAGGCCAACAAAAATGCATAGTCTCCACTGTGGAAAAAAATATGGCTTAATAAATCATCATCCGAAGTTGCCATGGTAATAGTAAATGTCTAGTTTCCTACACTGTTTAACTCCATACATCCACTCCTGCAGGAGAGGGATAACACCCATTTGTGCTCCGGCCCCACCGACACTGGAGATCCTTATTTAAAGCCGAGGACAGAGCGTGCAGCTCGGCACAGGCAGGCTCACGACCTGCAGGGTACTTGAGGTGAAGGAACACTTTCTTTATGCAAGTCAGCTCCACACCACACACCCGCTGTACTTTTTGCAGAACTCGCTTCCTGGTGCAGTTGTCTCCCGAATGCAGCTTTGCCAGAGCACCAGCAAAGCAGCCCTTGCCTTCTAAAACTGGCAAAGGCTCCGCGATTGACTGAGGGCTGCAGTCCCACATGGAACGCCGTGCAATAAATTACCAGAGCTGGGGGTAAATATAGACACACGGATAGAATCCGAAGGATCTTTTTACGTCCCGACGACTCCTTGGAGGGAGGGGCTTAAGGAAAAAGAAAGAGTGTGACAAGAAAAAGGATGGTGCGTGGGTCTCTCCCAGAATAAGGTCAGCTCCCACAGACTTCCTCGAGCAAGTTTCTTAATGTTCCCGTATCTCGGTTCCCCCATCTGTACAACAGTGTTAACATGTACTCTGCTTATCTAAGCTTATTAGCATGTAGAAAGTGATTTGTAATCTGAAAGTTCAGAGCCTATGAAAAAAGGAAACTTTTGTTTCAAAACTTCACTGCCTGCGAGAGTCTGAGAGAATAGCCTGGCTGGCAACCCCTGTGCCAAAAAAGCACTGTCAGTGTTTGTAAAGCAAAGATAAAACATTTCCACATCACATAAAGAAGCAAATTGACTAGTCATACTTAAAGCACTATAATAAGATAAATGAGTAAAAAGACAGTCAAGGAAAACTAAAGCGACAGCGGCACTGGGAACAATTACTGATGGGAGAAGTGCAGCTCCGAGGCAAGGGAGAGGCAAAGTCAGGTTCAGCTTTCCAGCAAAGGATGTGCCAGTGCTGAGATCCAGGAGATTTCAGTGTCTGAAAATCAGCCAGGTTTTTCTAGCTCTTCATTTAAAATGCTCACTGTCCCACCTCAGAACATGATCATCCTGTGGCACGTGACAGTAGTCTACTTAAGGTCAGGTTAAATGTCTTTCCTGGTTTCTCCAAAGTGAGGTCCCTTAGACCACATACAGACCATGAAATCTCTTTGCCAAAACCCAAGCCACAGTCCGTGAAACATAATCTGTGAATAAAGAACACTTGTTTTCATTAGAACAGGTCTCAGGGTGCAGTGCCAGTGCACCAACTGTAAGGGCAGGCAATTCAACTACACTCTCCTTGCTGGAGTCTCTTAAGCCTTTGCTACTGCAATTTCACATTAAATAAGACATGACGTTAGCCTAGAACACAGCTCGTGTAAAATCAGGATTTTTCAAGAGGAGCTACCAGATCTCTTTCACTGACTGTTCTTTTCTCTCAGCCTTTATGGAAAGCTCCATATCAGGCTACATTCATGTGATGTATATAAAAGTAGTTCCTATTCTAGAGCAATTTATCACAACTCCACATTCTCTTCGTTAAAAAATATACTGTCTGCACAAAGGGACAGGATTTTTAACCAAACTAAAGCTACTGTAAAAGTCTGCATTGTTTCTAAAATGAACTCTTTTCCCAACCTGTTAAGATGAACTAGAGTTAAACCTTCCCTAAACAATGATAAAATTTTGCACATGGTAATCAAAATTATCCATTCACTACAGAACACATCTCCTATGGAGAGGAACACGTGTTTGCAAGAAGTGCTGCAGCTGAACAGTTTCAGTGGTTTACACATTTGAATTTCTCAATAGAATATTTCAAACACCCCTTTCCCCCCGTTTCTGAATTGTGGTTTATATTCCTGAATACGAATTTCAGAAATGCCTGAGAAAGCAGGAATGCAGAGCAGTGGGAAGCTCCTTGGTGTCCCTGGGTGCACATCACACCCCACGGGCTGAGGGCCCACGGCTCCACGGGGCCTCCCCTTCCCTGCCCGGGTACCCACAGGGTTCCCACCTGCCTGAACTGCTGCACTGGGCCTCCACAGGCTCACAGTGCAAATCCAAGCTCCAGATGGAAAGAGGAATTCATAATAGGTTCAGGGCAAATATCCAGCACACCAAGGTTACATCACAGCGGATGCAATTTGCAACTTCAATGGAGAGACAGTGAGAGGAATCAGAGTGATCCTCTGAGGAAAGTGTGATTTACAAGCTAAGGCAAGACCAGTAGTTTGTGTCCTCTGCACAAAGACATCCACAGCTTGACATTAAATATGTAAAAGATTTGAGCTTGGGCAATTGGGAGCTACCAGTGCTATCCTTCTGCAAACACTTTGCTTTCACTCTAAAAGAAGAGTCCGACATATCAAAATATTGCCAAACTGTAGCATTTACAGGTCAAATAATAACTCAATAAATTGAAAAAAAAAAAAGAGGACACTCTTCCTTACCTGTGAAAACATTATGCCTCCAACTGACACAAAACATGACCTCTAAATATATAACAGAGTGTGCAAAAAATAGTGCAAAACCATAATGAGTGACTGAGTTAAAATCCAAGAAAAATGTGATCCCTAGTACTCTCTTTTCCCCACTCCCAAGGGACACAGGGCTCCTGAGGTCTGCTAGGCACTTCCTGCACCATGTCAAACAAAGCAGATAGTATCACAACACTTGGATACTAAGCAGGCTTGGAGAAAAATATACTGCAAATTATTTTGTCTCTTCTGACCAAGGACCCTGCCAGGGTCTTCAAACCCACAACCACAAGCTTATTTTTATGTACTCGCATTTACCTCAAATTTAAGCAATTCCTAAAACATACATTATTTCTGAGGTGATAAATGTTTCTCAGCATATTGTATAACCTGGCTTCTCTGCATGGAACAGTCTCTGTGGAGTGAACGGTTAAAACAGGCACCACAGCACAAAGCAGCTTTCTTTTAGCCATTCTGTGGACAAAAGGGGGGAAAAAAAATGTCCTAACATTCTAGCTCCTGTGCTGACACCCAGGCCAGGCTAAGGCTGCCCACATATCAGGGGCAGCCTTTCAGAGGACAAGAAGTGGCAATGGAGCTCTGGACAGAAAGTGCTGAAGAGGTTAACAGAAAAAAAACTGCATTAATAAAACATGAAGTTATTTAAAATAGTTCAAGTATAGCAGAACTCACTTTCAGTTATGCCAGACTGGATGATGAAGTTTGTGTGATTAATTCCATTCTCTTCCTTTTCATCTCAGAAAACTGTCAGCTCTGTTGTACCAACAACATACTGTTACAGTGGCATCGTGAATAGCTCTTGGAGAGCAAACAAAAAATATTAAGTGAGCTTTGCCAATTACCTACCACAGGTTTTGCTCACAAGCTGCCTTATTCCCTTAAAATTCTATTGTTGGATCTAACCTTTTAAAAATAATAGGCACCACTTAAAAGCAATTGTTATTTTAATTGTGAATTGGGGTCGTAAATCCATTCTTTAAGAAGCATTTTTACGTTGTGCTGAATTCTTTTGAACGTGCCTCCTTTAATTCCCTTGCAGGCAACTTCTGCTATAATGAAATTTTTCATTTGCAAATTAGATTTGCTTGTAGCTAGAAACAAAAAGCCATCATCAGAGAGCCAGTAAAAGGGATGCATCTTTACCTAGTAGGAACAATTAGTTGCACTGACTGTAGCTGTAAAAGCTGCCTCTTCTTTCTCCTCCAGCTCTGTGATCTGAAGCAGGACTCCGAAACATGGGCACAACATGTGTGTCTACACACAGGAAATTGTGTGTCTACACACAGTAAAAGAAAATGTGCAGAGCAGTGCCTCTTCACAGTGTCTGAAAAACTGGACTGCAGTATGTGGGATACATTTGCTAAATGTCATTTCTACATATGTGTACATATACTATGCATACATATATTCATGTTAAACAGAGAAAGGAAAATTCAATTATTAATGTAGAACTACCACTCAGCAAGGGACTGAAGCACAGGTTCACATAAGAAATTTAAAGGCAACAGTGATCAGTCTGACAAATGTCACCAACTTCCCAGTGAGCTCAATTTTGGTTTGATATGTCCTATTGACAACAGAGAACTCAAAATATCCCAGCAGCCAACCCCACTGTAGCCCACTTTCTCCAGCAGAACAGCATGGTTACTCCCATTTCACTTTCAAAAACCTGCCGAGAGTAAACAGGCATAAAAAGATGGAGCAACAATTCCAAAGCTACTCAAGGAGTTTGGTCAAGAGTTAAGTATTGAAAAGGGATCTTCTGAGTTCCAGCCTCGTACCTCGACACACATAAACCCTGGCTCATCCCAGAACACTGGGCACCGTTCAGACTTAAAGCCATGTTTTCCCCAATATGCATTTTGTTTAAGTTTGCGAGACTTCTTATTATCTTGAGACCAAAATAATCCCGACTCTGTACAATCCAGCTGTTATTTCAGTAACTAAACTCCAGGCGAGAGAGCCGAGGATTGTATTTTTAGGTTCCCTGCAAGAAGCATTGTTCATTTTTATCCTTTCAGTGGGTGATCTTTATCTCCGGCAGCCTTTGGGATCTTTTCTTCCTGTTCGAACACCAAGGACATTCTTATTATTCTCCCTCTAATGAATCCTGTAGTCTTCGGAGTGGGCCACAACTCATTTGGGGAAATTAGTGAAAGGGAATAGCTACCAGGTGACAATGAGGAGACCTGAGAATGATCCCATTTTCAGGCATGAAAAGGAAGTAGCTGGAAACATACCTACCATTAGGCACAGCAGGAGATGGAAGCTTTGAAACTAGCATTGCATAAAGAGAAAGTTCTGCTTTTGGAAAAGGGGAAGATTTTATCTGGATACGTAAATCTGTCAATCGCCACACGCCTTATTTCCCTTTGCAGCAGAGAAGGTTGGGAGGCCTTTATTTTTTTTCCCCCCATCAACCATTTCAAATACAAAATCCTGTTCTTTTTTCTAGTCAACCCTGCACATCAGGCTCAGGAACACTTGCTGAAAAAGTTCTTCTGGCCTTTTATCCCAAGCCCTGTAGAAACCAACCTGAGAGCCACAAACCAGGTTATGTGCGAAGCGTTGATGAAACCATCCCTTGCGGCTCTGCAGTGCTATGCTGGGCAAAAATTAAAGATCTAGAGCCCTGTAACTCTCCTCCCTTGCTGAGAGGAGGTAAGGTTTGCCAACACTCACAGACCACAGGAACAGAGCAGTCAACAGGAACAGAAAGTACAACCAGAATTTGCCAGACTGTAGCAAACTGCTGTCCCACAAACTGTGCCCTGCCCGGAGCCGTATGTGGTGCCTGGTAAGGGAGAGAAACACACCCGGTGCCTCTGCAGCTCCATGCCAGGCTTTGTGCTGGAGCAGCAGGGAAACAAGGCCAAGAGTCTCAGAACTTCCATCTATCTCCACCACGTGGTGACCAATTTATACATTAAACCTGAGAACGAGAGAATGTTCCCGCCACTGCAGAACATTTCAACTCCCGGGGCTCTTGCACCGCCCTTGCCTGTGACACTTCTGTGACTGAGCATCACCACGGAACAGCACCTTTGGGTGATGATTCAAGACAACTTCTGCATCTAGATTCAAACCTGGAATGGAGAACGTTGACAGCCACGGATTTGCAAATTAAAGGCTGCTCCTGGGCAAAGGTGCTGACTGAGCTGGCTGATGTGCACCAGTCAGCCAAGGTGAGGAAATCGGAAATGCTTAAGTAAACAGTTGTCCAAATACTGCACTTCTGCTTTTTCTCATATCTGGTAGATTAAATTTCAAGTGGCTCAAAGAGGATGAGATAGGAACATACAAGTATGCAGTCAAGCTTTCCTGTTAAATAAAAACATTTTATTACTACATTAGCATGAAATCTGGCACAACAAAAAAGCAAATCTGTAAAATCCAAATATCCTGGACTCTTTGAAAACTATCTTTGTGAAGCTCCACTGTTGTCCCAAACACAGACTTTGGTCTCGGGCTGAACCTGCCCATTACCAGCTCACAGACACTGAAAAACATCTTGGAGTCAATTCCTGTAAAAACTTGGCAAGGTTGTCAGACCTCTTCCACAGCCTTTTATCCTGGATAGAGCACACTCCTGAACCCTGGCTGACCATGAAGGTGCAGCAGCCCCTTATAAACGGCACAAAAGCTGAGATATTCCTCTTTGCACATCTCGCACAGGTCTCAACTGTCCTCAGTGAAAAGCAAAGCAAGCCCTGCCTCGGGCTGTGCCCTGTGTACCCCACCCTTCTGTGGCACCAAGGCCATCACACAGCCCTGGCTCCCCAGATCCTTCCTCTGTTTGCCTTGGTGTCATTTACTCTTTATCTTCATAACCATCATTCCTGTGCAATAAAAACCAAGATCTCCTATATAAGTACTGTTTTCCATTTCTTGCTGCCTCACCTTGCACACTCCTCTCCATGAGCTGGTAGCACACAGGGATGCAGTTCTGAACAGAAACCAGTCAGCATTAGGAGTGAAAAAAGTAAAAAACAATGAGAAGAAACAGATGAAGGCAAAACAAAGTGACTGGCAATAGAAGCTGTAAGAACACAAGTTGCCTGAACGTGCTGCCAGAGGCAACAGGGACAGAATCAGGTGTTTGTTAAAGACCAAGCAGGCAGCCACATTTATAGCTCAAACTGCAACTGCATTCCCATCTCAGCAGTTCAGATCTCTGCTGCTGGAAAAAAAAGGAGGTGTGGTAAGGATGACCCTCAGGTAAGTGGTGCAGACAACCCTCTCTCACAGTGTGACTGAAGTTCACACGAATGGACCAAAACTTCAGGCAGCCCTGAACCAGAAGAGCACATACACTTCATGTACCCTCACAGTTCCACCACCACCCCTAGCACTGAACAGGTCCAGTCTCCAGAACCTGACACAGCACCATCCTAAAACTATAGAAGAACTGACACCTCCTCCCATCTGCTCTAAAAAGTACTGCACTGGCACAGCAGAAGTGAGAACAAGGAGGTGACGCCTCTTGCCCTCTCACAGCATGTACCCTGTACCCTGCAGGAGCAGAAGGAAGCCCCACAGTTATCTGAGTGTAGGAGGAAAAGAAGAGAGGTTCAAGAAACAGGCCAAGGCTGGAAGGATGTCCTGACTGCGGGAACGGTCCGAGGTGGAGGCAGACAGCCTAGAAAAGAACACTCCTCTCTTGCATCTAACAAGATAACAACTCAGATTTTCAGAAAAGCTGGTAAATCAAGGCTTCTGTCAGCAAAAGGTAACTGTGTTTCCTCCTTCTGCTACTGCTGGTCCCCAGGCAGCAAAGCCCAGCTGAAGTCCCTCCATGACCCAGGGAGCAGCAGCCACACCACAGACCTGAGCATAGGTCAGAACAAGTCTACAAAAGCTATTCTTTCATGTGCTTGAATATGCCTGAAAACAGTTAAGTTTGTGATTTTTCTGGATTTTAAAGGAACAGAATAAGGATCAAACAAAGTATTTAAATACAATTTTGATCACACAAGTAAGAAACAGCACCTTAACAGGAATGCAAAGGACAGAGCTGCATCTATTATTGCACCATTTCTAACTTTAACATGCAGCATTTTGCAAATTTTAACTTATATTTATATCAGAATATACCTCAGAGACCACAGCTTCCATGGTGATTATGCCCCACCAAAGTTTGACAGTTGTTTTATATTCCATGGACCCCAAAAACTGTGGTAGCTGAAATGACAAAGGCCAGCTAGGCTGCTCAAGCTGGATAGCAGAAAAAACCAGGGGCCAGCAAAATGTAATGAAGTCCTGCTCTTGTTTGCAGGTCAGACATAAGCAACACAGTTGTGTTACAGGGGGGAAGAGCCCCCCTGAATAAAACAACCTAAATCATAAAAAACCTCAAAAAAAAAATCACTTGCACATGTTGAGCTAATTAAAGAAGTTTGATATCACAAAAAGATTTAGGTACAAATGAATGACAGAGAACACAACGCTTGGAGTGTGCCTGTGGTGGGCAGCAAACCTCTGCAGCAGCAAGAGGTAACTCCAGAGGAGGGCTGATCAAACCCCTTTAAACTGGCCACCCATTTCAGACACAACCACACTCAGCCTTCTCTGCTCTTCCACTAATTCTTTAAATAGCATTCAAGTCATCTTCTCATTTTCCCTTCTTACTTCAAGCTGATGACTTCCCTGTATTTTATTTTATTTATCTTTTAAAAGCCTCTCCAAGCAATTAGTTTGCTAACTATTTTTTATTGCTGGCATGAAGCATCTCTAGTTTCCCCCCGGAGGGCCATCCCTCCTGCCTCCTGCACCGACTGCTTGAAATCCGGGGGTTCCATAATTAATCTGAGAGATACTTTCTGTAAGGGATGTGTGACATTTAGAGTTACAGTAACTGCCTTTGGTTATGTTTTGGCTTTGTTTTAATCTTTAATACTGAACTTTGCTTCAATCTGAGCAGAACTATGTGAAGTGACTGTTAAATGTCCTTTATTTGCCTCTGTCTTGAAGAGATTTGTTGAGGCTGTAAACAACTCACATGCTTCCTAAAGACCACCTTGCCTGGTTCTGCACAAGCACAAACTAATAGGTACAGGATGTTAAGTAGTCCATTCCAATTCCTATCACATCCATTGACTCTTGGCTCCAGTCACATTGGAAACCTGTGTCCCAGAAAGTTGGCATCCAAAGAAAGGGATTTATGAGCAGTGCAACTTTGGATCATTTGCACAGGGGAAGGGATGAAATCCTTTTCCCTTAAACATGCTGAATTGGCCTTGCAACCACCCTAAAATGCCACCTTACAAACAGGGGGTGTCTCATTAATCTAGAAAAGAAGCAGCATTGATCTCCCTTACATCTTAACCCATTTCATAGAAAGGATTATCTTCCTGGGTTCCCCCTCAATTAAACAATATGCTGATCCTTCTCCTTTTCTTTTTATTAATTCAGCAATTAATCTGTTTCCTGCTATATGTTAAAGCTAATATCTTCCCAGGAGAAGCAAGGAAACACATACTTATTATATCACACCTTTAAATGAATGCATCTCAGGCTTTCTACCTGCCCTGTCTGTCTCATTTCAAAACCCAGATTTGCTTCTCATGACTCATAAAGGAAAAAAAAAGCCTCTTGTTCCCCCAGTCAGGTTGAAGATTGTGCTGCTCTACAGTTCCCTTATCCAGGCAAGTAGGAAAATTAGCAAAATCACAGAGGTTTGTCTTTTCTGTGGGTTTGTTTTTTTAATAGGTCTCAAAGTCAGTAAGTTTTATCAGTTTGCATCAAACATAAATTCAAACAAGTGTTAAATTTTAGCTCTTACTTTAAGATCTTTAATTTCCCTAGATATCTTGCTTTATAATGAGGGTGTCCCCCTCCACCTCCAAAAGTTTTCCCTAAACCAAAATGCTTATTTACCTGATCCGAGGACACCTAAAGATCAAGAGCTCTTTTTTCTTTTCTTTCTATTTTTCTCAAAAAAAAAAATCAAAACAAAATTAACAAAAATGAAACCCCAAAAAACCAAACAAACAAAACAAAAAACCAAAACAAACCCCCAAACAAACAAAAACCCAACCAAAACCAAAACAAACAAACAAAAAAAAAACCAAAAAAACCAAACTCACCATTTCTGTAACTTGAAAAGGTGGCAAGACTTAAGACACTGACCCAGGAAATGTATTTTTCACATGCCTAATCAGCATGTTCTTACATCACAGGGCACATCCTGCTGTCACCCCCTCGTGAGCCATGGATTCAAACATGAAGGTGCAGAACAACTGAGTGGCTTTGAGCTCTGACAGAGGCTGCTCTGCCTCTGTCCCCAGGAGGAAAAAGGCTTTATTCTGCTCCTGTGGGCCAAAATCCAATAAAAAAGGGCACAGTTACTCTAAGTACAAGCTGCAATATGGCTTTCTTGCCACTGAACCAAATGAGATTTTACCTCTTTAATCAACCCAAAATATTTTACTTAATGAAAACAAAGACAATGTTCACACTAATCACTGTATCCTTGTATTTGCTGTCTTCAGAGATCTTCACATAAAAACTAAATACAAGGAAATAAACCCAAAAATTCAGTGGGCTTTAAAACTAAACCACAGACAGGTGCTGAATTCTTTCTCCATAAAGAATTAGCTTTTTAAAAGCCTTTGTACAAGTGAGAACCTGCTCAGTTCAAGAAGAAAGGATGTCTTTTTTATGACACACACAAGGGTCCTGCCACTGCAAAGTGTGTGCTGGGCATTTTGCTCAATTCAGCAGGGCTGAGGAGCACAAGATGCTGGAGGATTCCACCTAATCCATTACCAAATGAAGGCTCTATAAAGGACACCATTTCAACTCTATGCCTTCAATATTTCACCATTATGAGAAAAAAGACAAAAAAAGGAAAAAAAAGGTTTTCAGGGCACACCTGCTGTAAACCAGCAAAGAGATGGCCTGGATTCATCCTCACTTGCCTAAGCAGGGTCATGTATTGTGACAAAATTGTTAACAAAGGGAAACAGACAAGTCCAAAATCCACTGGCCACATTATTTTGAATTTTTTAAAAATTTTTTTTTCTCATATTCCCTCTCAAAATTTAAACGGGATGGTCGACAAAATACATCAGGAATTTTTTCTTCTCCTAGCTTAGAATTCGTAATTTATGCAGGCTATCATAATGTGAATAATGAAATGATGCTTTGCATAGTTTTATTCCTATGGGTTATGAAAGGAAGAGCATTGGCACTGTCCTGTCATTGCAAATGGTCCTGGATTTCTGATGTCTCACTTCAATTGATGTTAATGAGAAAAAGAATACTCAGGCAAAATCTGCTGTTGGCACAGCTCACAAGAAAAAAGCCTCACAGGATCCCAAAAGGGGGAGGTGGAAGTAGGCAAATCTCTAATGCATAAAGTAATAGAGTTTCAAAAGATCTTTACAAGCTGTTAAGTAGCAGTTGGCAAAGAGAAAAAAATTTTTAAAAAATTACCTAAATGGTGTCACAAGATTTGGGCATGACCCAGACCTTGATTAATATCTCCCCCTTCCCACAATTTGTACAGGCCTGTGCTATGCATTTCAGCTGAACCAAATTAAAATTTAAAAAAAAAATAAATAAAAAAGGTAGTCTCACTCCATTAGAGAGGTCTGACAGTTTCTTTGGGTAATAAAAGTTAAGATATTCATTTCAACAATTTTGGCTTGGACAACACTGAACTTTACTGAAAGCAAGTGGCAAACCTTGTGAGGCTCAGCCATCATGGCTAATAAGGACTGCAATGAATCACATTGATTAACTGGATTCCCCAGAGACCTCCCAAACATTTCCCTGGAATTCACAAGCAAATATACACATGTGCCACGAGCTTGTTAGACAGATGACAGATGAACAGAAAAGCCTCAGTGTACATACAGCTGTTCTGAGTTTGAAATCCCTGGATTCCAAGTCTAGGGAACTCCTCGGGCACCATTTCCTCCCCAGGACACCTTGGGGAGGAGGCTGAATTTCTACATGAATGCTGCTCATTTGCAAGTGGTTGCCCTTCATCCTCTGGATGACTGTAATCAGTAAACTCATCAAGGATCAAATCATTGCTTCCAAAATTACAGGTGGCTTTTTTGTGAAAAGTCAGATGTCACAAGTAAGACTGAAAAACAGAGGTGAAGGATGAAGGATCAAGACCCTCCAAAAAAATCAAGTAATTCAAGGAAGATAAGAGGACTGTGCAACCCCTCCCTGTTTCTGTAGACCCACCAAGCCCTTATAACCACTCAGCTTCTACAGAAGCACCTGATCTGCAGGAGAATCCCAAGCCCAGAGCTGACAGGTCACTGAGCTGGGACCCCTTTCTGAAGCTTGTGAAGGACTTCATGAGTGGTTGTGTTGTTTTATCTGGGAGAAGAGGGAAGTGTCTGTGTGGCACAGGGACAAACCAGGCACAGCTCCAAATGTTGGCAGTTATTGTAAACCATCCTTGGCTACACCGAGAAAGGAACTGAAATATCAGAGGACAATGTAACAACATCAATCACGGGAACCGTTCTTGTTTTACCAGAAACAAAGAGTCTGTGGAGAGGAGGGTTTGTTCATTACAAATCAATAAGGGACTCGTTAAGACTTAAGGAAATCATTCTTTCTTTCAGAGACACATTTGAATATCCACAGTGAAGCTACTATATATTTTCTAGAAACATATGCATTAAATATAACTCAGAGGAATTCATGTTTCTGTGATGCACTGAGAAATAATGGATTGCTTTAAACATCCAACCATTATCTCTTTCTTACTTGCAAGCTAAAGGACTCAGGGGGAAACTGATTAGAGTTCTATTTTTAGTTAAAGATGCTTAAGTGATAAGTAAAGCAAGGTGTCTAATATACCTTTTTTTTTAGTTATTAAATTTGCTTTATGCTTTGAAAAGGTCCTGCTGTATTGTTTCTTGTTCAGAGAAAGCACAGATACACAAACACGTCTGGGTCGTTATCGGTACCTGATAAAAACAAGACACTTTTGGCAGGTTGAAAAAATTATTTCAAGAAACCGACCGAGTGGCTTGAACTCAGTCTATTCCACATCAAAAGGAGAGTCCTCTCCCTCCCACTCTGATTTCCATGGAAATTCCCCTGTGGATGGGGCGTGCACGAGGCAGAAGCTTCCCATCATCTTCCCATCCCCGTGCTGCAAACTGCCATGTCCATGTTCTACCCAAATCGAATGGAAGAGCTATTAAGGAACAGGAATCCAGTTGCACATCTCCCTTCAATTCCTCCTCATGCCCCGTGATGAAGGCACTGATGTGGAAGGCTACTTCCCAAGTTCTGGTCATGAAATATATAGGAGCCCGGGCCCGTGTGTGTGCACATTTCAAGGATGAGGTCTTTTTCCAGCACTAACACTGCCCTTGAAACCATAGCAACTCATCACCCAGTCTGATGTCAAAGTATTTCAGCTTCAAAGACTAATGCATTCCTTGGGATGCCATTAAAATGAAAAAGGCAGTTTATTGTACCATTTGTTAAAGGACTAAGTAAACCTGCTCCTTATAATAAAACACTGAGTAAATATCACTTCTGAAAGGCCTTGTAATTAATTAAAACAAAAACCAAGCCCCCAAAACCTTCATGTGAACGTGTCAAACCAATGGAAAATCCTGCACGAAAGTTCCTGCTGAAATTAAGGGGTTCACTGGAATATATCTGTATATCAACTAAACTCAGAAAGGTCTCCAAAGAGAAACCTCTTTTAAGGTGCCTCAGTAAGTTGGTAGCACCTGGGCAAGTTCCAGACAGAGTGAGCAAACGGGTTAGAACCAAGCCCAGATTTTCCTTTCCCTCAGCCATCCCTGGCTGCCTCTGCCCCTCAGCTGACAAGCAGTTTGTGAAGAAAGGAAACAAGGGCAGTGTCTCATTTTGTTCCCGGACTCCTGCTTGCCTCGGAGATCCAGGATCACAGTAACTGGTGACTGAGCCTTCACTTCCCCAGGGAAATGCCTAATCTTATTGATGAGCTCATAAAACCAGTCTCTAGCCAGTGATAACTCCAAACAGCCTCCTCTCAGGTCTTCTTGCCTTGCAGAAACACTTCCCATTCAATCTTTTGCTGCAGCTTGAGACTCTCCCTTCTCTGGGTTTCAGACTTGTGGCAGGGCAGATGCCAGATAATAATGCCAACGCACCTCCACCTGTAGGGACAACTAGGTGCTTCCCATTTTAGTCACCTGGGAGAGCTGATGTGCTTCACCCACAGCTCTTCCTCCACATCACTCAAGTTGTGTGTCCTTCTGTTCCAAAATCTATGGGAATACTTCTGCTTAACTCTTTGGCCAGGTACAAGAGCAGATCCACCCCTCTATTCCCTCTGCACACAATCAGTTGGGTCTGTTCTGAAGTCAGGGACAGGAAAAGTGATGAATACCACTTTGTGAAAGAAATTATTAGAATAAATGTAGTACTTGCATAATAGTCAATTAGAAGGCAAGAAATCTTTAAACAATTAGCCAGCAGTTTGCAGCAGGAAAACGGGAACCCACCTTCATAACAAAACACTACTGTATTTCAAGAGAGATGGTGTTCTTGTTGTTCTTGTCCAGCTCCAATCTGTGGGTACCTACTGTCCTTTTCTTAGCAGCTTTATTCCATCTATGGCTTGGCAGCACAGGAAGAGCCTCAAACTTGTGTTCAAATCTCTGTGCCCAGAGCTGCCTGGAGGCACAGCCAGAGCAGAAGGCTGCCAAGAACAGCTGCCAGCAGGTGCTCCAGACACAACAGCTTCTCCTCCTGCTAGCGTGTAGTGACCAGGCTGGAGTTTGGAGAGCCCTTGGACAACCACAAATGATGACTTCCCTCGTGGAGCCACCTCCTTGTTCCCCATCCAGGCTCCGTTTAGTGCTTCCCTCTGATACAAGGGGGTGCCTTTTCTCTCCCATTTTGCAGCTGCCCACAGGAAGTGGAAAGGGGTGGCTCAGAGGGGGCTGCTGCTCGTGGGGTGGAGATGTGGGTTCTAGGACAGGACCAGGGAAGGAAGAAAGTATGCCAGAAAAAAAAAAGAGAGAAGATGAAAGGGTGACTACCACCCACTTTTCAACACTCTCTTCAAGTGTTTTGCATCCTCCAAGTTCCTCCCAGCACAACCCTACGCTCCGTCTCCTTCCCCTTTCATGTCATGCGTCTTACCTGCATTTCAAAATGGGATTTTGCCTGTATGACTCAGAGCCTCAGGCTGTGCCTCTCTCAGCTGAACTTCCTCACCTGAGCACACACCTTCCACCCAGCAAAAATATTCCTCCCACTCGAGACTACAGAGCAAAGGTAGTGTGTGACGTGGCACCTGTTTGTCACCTCTCTGGGATCTGCTGTTTCCCATTGCAGTTTTAACTGTTTCTTTTTAAAACTAAGCAGAAAATATTTCAACATATTGAGCATTTCAGTTGATGAAGGGGCCCTTATTTTTATTTCCCCCCTTCATTAAAGACAGCACCTTTGTCACAATCAGTCAGAGCGTGACCACACTGTCTCTGTGCCGAAGGTCAACCGAAAAAATCAGTTGTTCCTTCCCCTATGACATGTTCCTCTGCCTTTGTACATACTCTGATGGAAATGATTCATGCATTTCTCCAGCATGTGGGAAAACCTCTTTCCTTTTCATTTTCCTAATGAAACACTTTTCTTCTTAAAAAAGATATTCTTCCTACTCAAAAGAAGATGGGATATAAAAGTACAGAATATGTCTTATTCCTGGTGGGTGTGAAAAGATGTCTTTTATTAGGATACACATCATCACTCATATATGAAACAATTTTTCCCTCCTGACAGTAGAGCTGTTTGCTCAATTTCCATTAATGATTCTCACCAAGTTTTTAACATCTTTTTATTTTCCTACTGATACCTCGAGGCACACCAAGGGTTTCTTATATTTGGAGAACAGTTCCATACTTTGCCATTTCTATTTTGTTTGGAAAGCCAGACAGCTGGGAACCTGGATAAATGCTCAACCAATTTATTTTTACTCTTAAGTATTTCAGAGAAAACCCCTCTCCCATTTGTCAATCAGAGGAAGTCAGTGACTATCATTTCTCCTATTTTCCTTTCGAGCTCCCACTCCACAGGGAAGAGCTATAGGCTCCTCCCTGATTTTAATTATGAGGCAAATGTATATGTGAACTTCAGTTTCAGCTCAGTGTGATAGTGAAAAAGAGTACCTAAAACACTGCCAGGAAAACCCAACTTTCCTTAACAGAAAAATGAGACATTCTAACAGTGCCTGTAGCTCAATGACAACTATCAGACAAATTGCAGTGGTGTCTGGGGGCTAAGTACTGATATATCATCTCTTTGGGCATTAGAATAAGGAACAACTGGAGGACAAAACTAAAAAAAGGAACACAACTGGTATGGAATATCAGCATCAAACAGGGAGATATCCTTTGGCACCAGGAGGTTTAGAGTTCATTTCCTTGGAACGTATCAATTGGAAATACCCAAGCGATAGTGCAGGAGCAAAATTCTTAGTGCTTAAAACCACTGACAAAAATATTGAGACTTTTTAAGTACTGAGAATAAACCAAATCATTCTCTAAATACTCATGTGACTGAGAAATCACACACAGGAACCAAGACTCCACCTGGTGCACCTCCACGGAGAGCTGGAGGGCTGTCTCAGGCCAGGTGTATGTGTGAACACTGGCTTCTATCTATCCACCTGCCTCTGTCCATCAGAGCCTGGTTTCCAACAGCCAAATGGACAGATTTTTACTTGCAAACCCCCAACTTCCCAGCAGAGCTGGAAACTGCCACATCCTGTGTGTTTATGTATGTTAGAAAGATGCTGTGAGGACTTGAATGTATCTGGGAGATGAGAATTCCATTTACCCAGGATGCTACAAAAGCATCTGATCCAGAACCAGATCCTTAAATGAAGGGTTGGCGTGTTGGTTTTTCTCTGAACTGAAAATGCTGGAATTAACAGCATAGTGATATTTTAACAGGAACAAACTATTATGATAATTTAGTCTAACCTGCCAGAAATCTGCAGAATAATGTATGCTAGAACCTTGGTCCATTAAAAAAGTTACTTGCCTTCTTTTTTAAATCTTACCATCATCTCCAATTCTTGTATTTTATCATGTTTAGTACAGTTGTGCCAGGGTCCAACTCAAGGCAGCTGTCACGACACGAACGGATATTAGAAGACCCAAAGAATAGA
Source organism: Neopelma chrysocephalum (assembly GCF_003984885.1). NCBI lineage: Eukaryota > Metazoa > Chordata > Aves > Passeriformes > Pipridae > Neopelma > Neopelma chrysocephalum. Next base: position 1,547,176 of record NW_020897936.1, read on the forward strand.
GATCCAGATCCACAAGATAATTGGTATTGCAGCATTTTAAAAGGTTTCGAGATTCACACAGCTAATGAGAATAACCTGTATTATGTTGCACAGAATTCAGCAAATGTGGAAGGGATAGAAATCCAAACGCTTCCCGGCAGAAGCCAGTCTTTAGCTGAGATGGAAAAAATATCACATACGGCCACATGACTCCCTAATTGGGTGTTGTAGGCTTTCTTACACTTTCCTTCACAGCAGCCAACACAGGGTATTGTCAGATAAAAGAGACACTAAATAGGGCAGAGATCTGATTCAATTACATAATTTTCATGTGGATGGAGACAGTCTAAATTTTGGGGATATCCACCTTTAATGCAGCAACTGTTTTAAACACATAAAACAAATCCAGTTCAAAGCAGTGCTGTATTTCATGCTGAATCATCATAATGTCTTTCTACAGAGAAAAGGGAGGATTTTATGTTCCCATGTACCTTCAGTTCATCTTGTTCCCCTTTTCAAGCCCTTGTACTGCGGTAGGAGCTCAGAATGATGAAGTCACACTGCTGACCTGCCCTTTAACAGGACCTTAACTTTTACACTCCTCTGCATTCAGCCAAGCTAGAGAGATGAATAGTTACAGTAATTTCTGTCATCTTTAACTCTAAAAGCCAGTTTATCTTGGTTCCACTTCATATTTTTCCTAATCTTCCCTTGTTCTCTAGTCCTGTCATTTATGTCCTCCCCATTTCTACTTTCCCCAATCGCTTTTGTTCTACATCACCTGCACTGTTGTAAAGTCGTCTCCTGCTCACACACCTGGATAGAGCGAAGAGACTTGTTTTTAGTGGGATCTGAACAGTCCTTTTCCCAGCTTGTTTATGCAGAAGGACACTCTGAGGATTGCTGTGGCTGCACTGCTGTCCACGCTCGGTGCCAGCCGGCCGCATTCAGCGCCGCTGTTGCCAGGACAGTGTCAGCAGGAGCCATTCATCACCACAACAGTTGTTGACTAACTTCTGAAAGGTGGCTGGGGAGCCTGGCTACCTTCTCTATTTCCTCCTCTGTCCCCTCAGTACTCTCTTCCACTTACCACAGTTGATTGCTCTGCCCTGCCCATGTGCAGATGCTATTTAGCCCCTACCTAACTGTTTCCCTCTATGTCCTGTGCTCGTGGGTGAGGCGTGTGGCAAGAGCAGACACTGGTGTGTGGCACTGCTGTGTTGACACCCTGAGCTGACAGAAGTGAGAAATCAGTACTGAGATTCAGTAAATATGCACATAAAGCACCGTCCAGGAAAGAAAAGAAAAAAAAAAGGAAGCTAGTCTTTGAACAGCAATAAATTCTAATCTGTGAGCCAGTTTCCCAGCTACTGTGATTCTCCAGTCTCCAGTCTGTGCTCAGCAATGCCTGCAATATAGCTTTGTGCAGACAGAACCAGCTCTGAATCTCACAACTGAGCACATTTAGTATCACTATTACTTGACAGTTTACTTCAGCAGACAGCAAAGAAAGATTATTAAGCCTTCACCACTCAAATTATCAAACAAGTGAAACCGAGCACACACCACAAAAATGCAAAGGGTTACAAGGGGTGGGATTGTCTGTTGTGAAGGCAAATGATACAAATAAAGACATTCCACACTATGCACTGTATTTCCCCATAATAACCAAGAATGTTATCAGTGTTATCCTCAAGATTCAAAAACCATAGCAATGGAAAAATGCTTGCAGCTGAGTCAGGACAAAAACACTTAAATTATTAAAAACCCTAAAATATAATTAATCCCATACAGTTATATGTAGTCCCCATTAGTTTAGACCATAATAATGTGAAGGAGCTATATTGTTAAGGGTGCTGCTTTTACACATACTATTATAATAACTCTGACAAACTTGCTATTATTGAAATGAGCACCATAATAGCTTTCAAGGAAAGGTGGTTTCATACACATTTTAAATCAACTTTCATAAGTGGTGGGGCTTTTTAAAAAATCACCAAGCTTCATAAAATGAAACTAATTAAACTTACAAGCATGAATAATGCGAGAATTCAGGTTATTGAAACTACACAACTTTTCAGCTGGGCAGAAAATCAAAACATACATTTGGCATTTTCACAAGTCATTGAGGATATTCTTTATTTTGTCTTCTGCTCCTGAGCTATTTCTCTTAAGGCAAAGAAGCTCCTTAAGAAAAACACAGAAAAATAAAGTAAACACTGTTTTAGGGCAGAGCTGCAGGTAAAGTGACAACCTGTGAGAAACAAAAGCTACTTCCTTTCAGCTGCAGTGACTGAAGTTTGTGTTTCATGGAGTATCAAACGTGAATATAGCAATAAGAAGGACCTCCACAGTACCCAATAGCTACTGAGTAGGATAAAGCTTCTTCCAGCCTGGAGAAGAGAAGGCTCCAGGAAGACCGGATTGCTGCCTTTCTGTATTTAAACAGAAAGATGGGGACAAATGTTTTAGCAGGGCCTGTTATGACAGGGCAAGGGGTAACAGTTTTAAACTAAAAGAAGGCAGATTTAGACCAGACATAAGAAAAAAGATTTTACAATGAAGGTGGTAAAACACAGGAACAGGTTGCCCAGAGACGTGGTAGATGCCCCACCCCTGGAAACATTCAAGGTCAGGTTGGACAGGGCTCTGAGCAACCTGAGCGAGTTGAAGATGTTCCTGCTCACTTGGACTAGATGATCTTTAAATGCCCCTTCCAACCTAAACTACTCTTTATTATCCTTTCAACAATTTTATCTGAAATTACACTAGAAATGCAAAAAGTATTTTGCCTCCTTCCAAACCAGAATTAGAAACCAGGCCATTTCAATTTATTGTGTGTGTGTGTGTGTTTGATTTTTCAGGTGGAAATCTGTTCCATAAGCACAGTGGCAGGGTAGGATCCAGTAGCTCAGTGCTCTGAGATTGTTGGAGGGGACTGGGGCATAGGACTCCATCAGAGCCTGACTAACAGCCAGATGATTTCTAATGACACAAGAGGAACAGAGAGCAGAAAGCAGAGAAAACATCCCACCCTTAAGGAGAAAGAGAACACAAACTTCTGCTGTTGCTGCAGCGCCCGAGGAAATGAAGGCCAGGAAAGGATTCCAGGGCCTGCTCAGGATCCCCTCAGACCTGCGCAGTTCCTTTCCAGCGCGGTTGGCACAGCAGCTCACACCGCTCATTTGTCAGACCCTGCTTCCCAGCAGAGGGCAAAATGCTACTTCTGTATCTGCCGTTTAAGCTGCTTTAAGGGACACCAAAAAGAGGATGAACAGCTGATGGTCCTGAAAGTAACAGCTCCCAAGGAGGAGAGGGCACTGGAACAGCGCCCGGCCGGGCAGGGAGGGAGAAGCCAAAGGAGAAGAAGCTCCTGCAGAGGGGACAGCACAGCATCCGGCCCCCAGCGTGCCCATGGCTGGCCCACCTCAGTCTGGGAAAAGAAATACTACACCCTTATGCTTCTGCATCACCCACGCAGCATCAACAGCTTCTCCCAAGAGGATATTCTGGAGGAAATCCGTGATTTTACTTTGCAGAAGCAAAAAATCTTTACAGCTGCTGAGAGTAAACAGCGTAGGTAATTAAATTATACTGCAAAAAGGGTATCTAAAAGTAAAAGAGAGAAAAATGTTTGTATATAACAAACAACACATTCAATATTAACAATTCTAAAACAGATGAGCACATGGAATACACTGTAAATAATTTAGGAACCAGTGCCCTCATTAATGATTTGATACTGTCAGAATGTTCCTTATTCCATCCATCCCCCCCCATCTTCCACTCCCCGAAGTGGTTTTATATTTATATAAGGCAAAATACGTATTTTGTACTTGCCTGAAGGGCTTAAATGCTGCTTTGAAAATAGCCCTTACAGTCCCTGGATTTTCTCATTTCAGGACAACAGGATACATTTACAGCACCTTATCATGGATGCAATCCACTAGACAACATGAATAGAGATTGTAATATCCAATTAGAGAGTATCAAAGATAATAGAGTTAGATTTGCAGAAAATTTTCAAAGATGTCATATCTTTGAACAAAACTTATTAGGGCTCCATCAGCCGTTTGAACAGTTTTAATGAAGTTGAAGCTCAGCTAAGGACGGAGTTATTTTACTTCATGATTAACTTTGAAGAATTTTATTTTTGAAGCCTTAACATCCTGTAATTAAAAAGAATCCTTAACACGTTGCAGTAATTCAGTATTCGGTAATTTATGTTACAAGATCTCCCTTCCAGAAACGGGCTTGATAAATAGCCAAACGCTGTTAACCAATGGGGGCACTTTCATTTATTGCTACTGTGCTGCTTTAATATTTTAAACCTCACGGAGAAACCATATTCTCAGCTTCCCATTGAGTGCTGGAGTGCTGCATTTGAGCAGTGCCCCTGTTCTGGCAGCCGGCGCATCCGCCCGCAGTGTTTGCTGCATGGTAACATTTCCCCACAGCAGTGCCAAGGGGCAGCCCCGCTCCCACCCGGGCACTGCCACCAGGACAGATGAAGTATTTGCAATTATTGATACTCAGAGCTATTTGAAGCTACATTTTAACGCCGTCTCAGTCCCACACTCTCACTTGCTCAACCTGGGTCCCTCTAAGTTACTCAAAATGGATCCTACAGCCACCAACCTGCTGCTACTTTAACAGTAAGACTGGGGGTTTTTTCCGTGTCTCCCAGACATTAAAGAAATCTATTAATGCCACTGCTATTTTACCAATGCTCCCCAAGAACAAGGCTAAAACAATCACACAGATCACACCAAAGTAGTGGATTTTAAATGTAGAACACAACAAATAGCTTGGCTAGATTTCACAAACCTCGTTTAAAATAAATCACACTGAAAGGATTTAGTGGCTCAGGAGCAAATGACCTCTTAACAGTGGATGCTGTTAGCCCACAACCTTTTATCACAGCAAAAGAAAAAAAAGACTTAATGATACTAAGTTTATGATATTTTAGAAACAGAATATCTTGCATTCCACTTCTAAGCCAACCCTCTTGTCTTTTTGGTTTCCTCCAGCTTCAGTACTACACATTATATTAAAAAGAATAAGGAATGGACGTAACAACAGGAAAAAATGAGCACTATATAAGTAATTACCTACAAGCCAGAAAATAAGAATTCTCATCCTTAGCACCACAAACTATTTTCAGTGTATGTTTCTGAAGGTTTCACAGGCACTGTACACGTTGCTCTCATGATTTATTTCTTTCAGAGCAAACCTCTGACATTTCAATTGGGACAAGGCTATATCGTATTCAAGCCATAAATATACAGCAAAGGAAGCAGAGAGTCACATCTCAAACCTGTTAACAGAGAGCAAGACTTTCTAACTGAAAGCACCAAGGGAAGGTTTTGAGCTGTCCCGTGTACACCGACACCTGCCAGCCTGGAACTGCAGCCTGAAATGATTCTTGGCAAAAATTACTACTTTTCTACTTTGAGAATGGAAATGATGCACAAAACCACTGCCATCAGCTGAAGAGTTAATTTTGAAAAACATCTGTATTTCATTTTACTTTGCAGAATTTCTCCTTTCAGTAACATTCCTTGGCTATAATCCATATTCAAAAGTCACTCAGCCTACTCTAATATCACAGTAGCAGCTTAATGAAAGACCAGTGGACCCCTTCTTTTGTGACTCTGAAGTATCTCTATGCCTTTTCTTTCCCAAAGGGAAGCAATGAACAAAGAAAAATCTTCCAGTCAGGCTTGGGCTAGTTCTGTGGTGGCAGCCACACTGGGAGCTGAGGGGCACAAATACATCTCAGACCTCCTGGAACCCTGACTTAGGGCTTTGGGGGGGTCCAGCCTTCTTGGAGAACGCTGGGAGCTGTCCTCCATCACTTGTTCCTTGCCAGCAGGGCACCTGCAGGGGCCTGACCAAAGGGAAGGCAACACAACTCTGTCTCCCTGGCAGGTCTATGGGAGAACAGGAAATAAAGCAGGAGAAAAAGCTACTGGAGAGACACAACTTATAACTAAGGAGGAACAAAAACATTTCAGAAATGTTTGTTATTTCCCTCTTCTCTCTCCCCTTTCTCACACACACATTCCCTCCCCCTACATTCCCCATTATTATTGTTATTATTGCTTTCAGCTCTCCTAACCTGTGGGGAGATATTTTGGGTAAAATGAGACAAGTCTACATGAAATGCAAGCTTCTGATGTAGACAAGAAATCTTCTTTTTTCCCCCCAGAATATTTGGCTTGACACTTCAAAGGCTTATTTCTCACATTCACAGTGATTCTTCTATAAATACATCCATCTATATGCACACAGCGACTGCAACAAATCCACGGTCACACAGGACTTCACAGTCATTACATGCACACCAAACTGTGGCCCTGCAGACCTCACAGCAAACCATGGGGAACACACTGCAGACCTTCTGCAAACACCCCAGTTTGTGCTAATGGGCTAGAGAAAAAAATGTTAGATGCAGTCTTCCTAGACTGCTCCATGTTCCAATCACTGCAGGACAACGGGGGCAGATCCTCTCCTTTCATGAGAGAACAGGGGTCTTGCTTCACATCTTGCCTTACTCAGGAATAAGGTGTGCAGACACCCATCTTTTTGTCTGCTCAGTCAGGCATTTAAGTAGGGGACGAGTGGAGACAGTTTCTAGCATGTAACAGTGTGGCTCTTTTCTAGAGAGGGGAAGTATTTTTTGTCTTTTGTCTGTTTGCCGCCCAATCCCCCAGAGCTCCCTGGACCTCTTATTTTTGAAGGGGTTATACTCTACTGGTGTCTGGTACCAGCCCACACCCAAACCATACTATTAAGTCTTCCAAAATGAATAATAGATGAAAGGAGGTGCTGCTGAAAACAGTGACAAGCAACTTATCAAGAAAAGATGTTTTTCCACAGTAAGAAACCTCCTGCTCAAAAATACTAAGCCATACCTACCATCATACAGAGCATATTCTATTTACAGTACACCTATCTGGTTTTAATCACATCAGAGGAGTGTAAATTCTAAGAGTGAGTCCTTTTATCTTTCAAGCCAAGAGATGTATCAAAAGTTAAAAACACAGTATCAAAATATTTTCATCACATTTTGAGCTTCATCACAAAGATGTATTTATAGCATCAACGAGGGGGTGTTGTGCAGACTTTCTGAACCAACTTTTATAGACGTGCCATACCTTTGCATATTATTGTCTGAAGTACATTCTTCTTTATTTGAAAAAGCTCTGTGAGCTCTCCTTTTACAAAAACACCACTCAGGAATTTAGCTCTCATTCTAGGCTTTGAAAAACAAGTTATTTGTAAAAGGATGGGATACTTCACTAAATGCAGTATGATCCATTCCCACTATTCTTTGTAGTACAGTCCAGTGAGCTTTTAAGGTACTGGAAGTAACAAGAAAGAGTATTGTGCAGTCTCCACTTAAAAACCTCAGTACAACAGCTACCTGCACGTTCCAGATATAAGGAATATTGTTCATATTTGAATATATTCAAAAGGCCATCATTCACATATGTTTTCTTATTTATATATGCTTCACCAATTCTCTATCTAACAGTTCCCTGGCCATGTTATCAGAGGCACTTGAGTACTGCTCAGACCCCAATGTGTTCTTTCTCATGTTACTGTAGAGTTTTCTTCCCACTTCACAGAACAGAACAAAAACAATCTCACAGATCACACCAGTGTATCTGACTACCCAAAGTCTCTGGGAAAGCAGGAAGCTGGACTTGGATCCCCCCCCCTTTCAAACCTGAATTTATTCCTATTCTCTACCCAGGTACAGGAATCTGTTCCCAAGTGAGTCACTGCAGGATAAATATCTTTAACACTGCAGGCTAAAGACTCTCAGGTCCCTGTAAGTGCCAAAGCACTTGCAAAGGTCAGAAAGAATCAGCACCAGCACAATAATATTTTACTGTCTGCTTTTTCATCTAAACATAAATAAAATTCCAAATCCAAGTTATCACAGCATTCATTCCCTATGGTAACTTCTCAAGAGGAGGATGAAGCAGACACTGCAAGTGAGAGTCAGAGACAACGGCTCAGAACAAACTCCTCCATTCCTGCTCACTTGAGACATTTTTTCAAGGTCTATGAGGTTTACTATTTCTTCCCTGAGGCAATGACTGGGACTGCATTTTTCCAATCCCCCTTCAGCTCATCCAGCCACATCTGTCATCTCTCCTGGCATCTCTTAGCTCCTTGGTGATATCTGCTAGCTCTTCCATCTTCATCTTTCAGCTCAACCAGACATATCTGTTAGCTCTGTTATGATTGATCTAATTTTGACAATTAATAAACATGACACACTTAATGTCCTGTTATTTTAACACTGGGAATTCCTGGGAAGGCACTATCTTTTAACAAGGTTTTCATGACTGAAAATTTCATCAGAAACTAAACCAATCCTACTTTCAGGTACAACAATATAATTTACTGTCTCCAGCTAAATGCCCACATCTCCACAGTGATACACACTCCAGACAGTCTTCAAACTATAGCAAACAGGCAGTCCAGACATATGTGACTGCAGAGGGGAACTGAACTGCACTCTGAGAGCTGCCTCCAACCAGCCTGCTCAGAACACAGGAAGGCAATGTGCATTCTGTATATTAAGCTCTGTAGCACAGTTGCTGATTTTATAACAAGTTGACTCCTGCAGTGGTGCAGTGACTGTCACTGCAGTGCACGCTCTGCCCAAAGAGATGTGAGGCTGCAGAGCCCTTCTTCAACAACCTCCCTGCCAGGACTAGGGGGCAAGAGGGAGCACCAGAGGAAAGCAAGAAACAAAAGTGCCTTGCCTCCATTCCTTGGAGGCAACCTCGGGTTCTGGCAACAGGATGTGACCTGTCAAGCCAACAGAAGTGAGTCCCTTCAACAAACCAGACTCAAACCTCGGTAAGAAATAAAAACAATGGAAATAAAGAGCTGAATTATTTGTGCTGGCATTCCAGCACAGAGGAAACTACAGCGTGTCCTCAGGACAACTGTGCTGTTGACAGTTGGAGCATTTATGATAATCTGCAAAACCAACATCACAGGGAAATTCTGCATCCCCTGTGCTGGGCATTTGGAAGTGGCCCAACCTCTGCCCACCTCTGTGGAAGACACTCAGAAGATGACTCGGTAGCAAAAATAATGGTACAACAAAAAAACACAATTAATGTGATACATGTTCTCCTCCTCTGATGAACAGTAATAACCTCTGGGGAGGCCCCAGCTACTACTGGAAGCTTGAGATCATACATGTACTTAATAATGAAGCACAGCAATGTTTCCCTGAACTTCATGGACTTTTAAAATGTACCCATAACCCGTTCTCTGACTCTTGCACATGTACCCACCATTTCCATAAGATGCAAGCCTCCCTTTTTGTGTGCAATCTGCTTCAGAGGAGCGGATAAATCACAGTTGCCTGAACCAAGGGTGAATATTCTCTTTCCAGCTGAGCACGACTGAAAATGCAGTGGGTGAAAATGGAGCAGTGTAGTTTGTGCTGTTATTACCACATGGTCCCCTACACACACCATTTACACAGCTGTGATGGAAAGGGGTGAATTTTCCACACCCACAGGTCGTGATGAGCTCTGTTCTCTCCTCCTCTTGAAGCTGAGGGTTGGTAAAACCGTAGAGGCACAGCCTCATTTGATCGTAAGTCACCAGAGAGAAAACACACTGTTCAAAATGGTAGAGATTAACAGATTTTCCTGGAGATTTTTTCCCAGTGTCTAGATGAGAGAATAAATTGCTAGGGCTTCACTGTCAGTTTATCTTGTCATCCAGACCCTCCAATTGAGATTACTTCTGTTCTTCACTACAGACCATCTGCTTCCCTGTATAGAAGGGACGTATGCACACTGGTGTTCATTAGTGTACCTCAGGAATGCCCTCTTCTTGCACAATAGTGCCAATTAATTGATGTTACTTTAAGCTCCAAAAGAGCAAAGTGGAGCCTAGCACTGCACATACACACTGACAAAAAAAAACCCACTTTCATCTATAATTTAGGAAAGTGGATGCAGTTCAGCAACAGTTAAAGACTAATCTCTCATGCTTTTTGTGCATTTACATAATTGATTTGCTAGATAATGCACTCTGCTTCCTTATTTAATAAACATGTTAATTATTTCAGACAATTACTCAAAACTGCCTACAAGTGTCTGTCTAAGAAACACCCAAAAAAAAATTAAAATGAAAATGCACACCAAAAGGCACATCCTTCATATCACATAACACAAGATATTAAGTCAATATGTCACCCTGTCAACAGTCACTTGCTACCTGCTGTTCTACATTTATTCAAACTCTCGTGTATTAGCCAGGGCTGTGGCACTGACTAGACACCCATGTGGGCTAAAAAGGGAGCTCGAGAATAAAACTGGTGTGCTGTCAAAAGTCTGCGTGTATGTGAGTGGGGAGGGGAGCTGTGAGACAGAAGGAAAGGAGGAGGGAAAGAAAATAATGCAGGGTGGAAGAGAAGATTAGAGAAGACATCTCTGTCGTGTAGTCTCCTTTGGGCTACAGGGGGGAAATTATGGAAAAACTAAGCTTGTTCTATTTTTCCCTCCACGGCTCCAAGAAGGCCCAGCAGACAAATGTATCACTTCGAATCTCGTAAGCCAGCACACATTTTAGCCACTCTTTTGTTCAGATGCAAGGCACTAGAGAAGCTGCTGATTGTAGGGCTGGGATTGGGGACCCACATCCCACATGTCCCAGCGATTCCAGCCCCCAGCAAACGTCCCAGCACCAAGAGCTGCCACCAGAGGGGTGGAGGAGATGCTCCTGCTGCCACACCTGCACAGGGCAAGCTCCACAGGCAGGGCATTTTCAGGCCAAGATGTTCAGGGCTTCCCTGTCTTGCCCTGCCTCCACAAGAGGCAGTCAGGATTTCTACAGATGTATTTAAAGGGAGCCCAAGACAAAATGAAAAAAGTGGGAGGGGGAACAGAGGAAACACCAGCAAGCCTAATAGCTGGAGTCTCCATTACTACAGAACACCTAATCCTGCACTCAAAGGAAATTCCAGCACAAGCAGCTGCAGGTCCAATCTCCTACTTGACATAAAACATTACACAGTAAAGGTCAATTTGCTTTTGGAAAACTGGCTAACGGGAGGCACTGCACAAAGCCATCCCCAGAGCTATTTTCATGGCCTGCACTGCAAAGAGATCTAAGAGGGTACTACTTGTCCACCCTCTCAGCTGGTGGTTAAATTGCTCCAATAACAGCTGACAACCAAGAGAGCAGAATAAGACAAAAATTGTCAGTGTCTTATCTACGGTTTTTAATCATAACAGGTATTTTAAAAATAGCTATTCACTCCTCTGTGTGTTGGCTTAGCAATTCAGGGAGGGAATCAATAAAAAAATATTATGCTACACCACTGTTATCTTCATCCAAGCAAGGTTAATGGAAAAGTATCAGGAGGATGTTTCACTAACTTCAAGTTAAAAACAAGAATGTAGGTATGGCTGTGCAATAAAAGAAAATCAGCACATTATGATGAGAGAATCAGAAGTAGAATGGTTTTCTTGTGGCATAGTCAATAACTTGGCCACTGTACAGCAGCAATAGCAATACTTCATATTTCTGAATTCATTACTTTTTAATATTTTACCTGTATGAACCATATCCACAGCCTGGACACAATGCCAATCTTATAAAACTACCTGCTTAAAGGATGGGAATTAAAACTATCTTACTCATCTCTGGTAATAACGAGCTGTTGCACTATCAAACATTTTGATCACCACTTCTATATTGAAATTCCTTGCATTCAAGAAAATGGGCACAGAGACTTTTTATGCTTCTGATCACAGCATACAAATGCCACAGTTCTACAAGAGAGATTTTTAAGCTATGAGTTTAAGTATATGATTTAAGCTATGGTTTTAAGTATAACCAGTGAGTGTGTGTTCCTGAGCTTCTATCAGTTTGCAATGTCTTAGGAGCCTTACAAGGATGCTGGATTTGGCATCTGAGAACTTCCCCTGGACTGGCAAACTTTTCTTGCTTTGGAAATATTTTGCAACCATCACTGATGCCATATGGACTGAAAGGGAAAGTTTTCCATAACTCCTGTATCTTTAAAGTTTCCATAACCAGACTGTTGGCCATTAATGAATTCTGACATTTTATGAGACCAATTGAATGGCAAGGACATCACTGCTCTAAAAATAATTGCCACAAACAAAAAGCTCCAATTCTCCGTGTTCCCATTTGATTTCCATTGCCAGTGAACATGGAACAAGTCAGCACCACCATACTTTCAGACCCTAAACACTCAGGAGCAACAGCTTTTCTTATCATCCTTCACAGGTGACCATCTGAAAAGTAACAGACCTCCCCCAAACTCCATCCTGCCCCTCTTGTCTGCCTCCAGCACTCGGGTTGATTGCCAGGATTTCAGTTCACAACATCATTCTCATTCTCCCCAGCCTAAAGAGATACACAGTGTCACTGGCAGAGGTGAACATAAAACGTTCTGAACAGGCTGAAAGCACCTTTAGACACCACTAGACACCAAGGAAACAAATGCAGCAGGGGTTAAGCCTCTTAATCGAGCTGTGCAGCTTCAGAGCATGACCAGTTTTATTCAGAACACACCAGCAGCATAATAAAAATAAGTACTGCTGCAAACCCTTTGGGTTTTTACTCCTGAAGTTACATAATGTAAAAATTCACAGTGTATTTGGTTAGCTGAAGTGGGCATATAAATTGGCCAGAAGTACCACTTGAAATGTTACAAGTGGCCTTACTTGTCCTATCCAAACCTATTACATTTGTTAGTATTTAGTTACCTAAACCTCTTCTGCTGATCCATCGGTTCTGCTCAACTTTCAGTTTCTAAATGTTCTTTCTTCCTCAAGGTACCATACTGGTTTTCCTGCCCCACTGCTACCATTCCACCTAGAGCAGATTCAGGATGAGGACAAGTAAAAACAGGATCAGCTCTATAAGTGAACTACCAAAGCCAAGACTCCTCGTGGTTAAAATAAGACAGCAAGTAAATGCTTATAGATTATGGCTAATAAATATGTCAAGTCACAGATTAATGCCTAGTGACTCTCAGATTTATTAAAAGACTCTAATGAGCAAACAACATAAAAAGCAAAATTTTTGCATAATAGGAGAAAAAGAAACCCACCAAACACAAAAAGCACAGTACACTCATCTAATTGCAAGTGCACCAAAGAAAATCAATTTTTGTTGGTTCAGGCTATTTTTTCCTCTATGGTAGGAAACCTTAAATAAATGTAGCATCCCGTTTTTACAGTCTCTGTCAAACACCTACGTGTGAGAAGGCAGGGAAGAGACAATGTGAATAACCCTTATTCTATGTCTCCAAGAGGGCCAGCACAGTAAGACACTTCTGTTGTGCATGATATGCAAAAGCACTCGCTTGGGAGCAAAGGGGCAACTCAGATTGCAAGGCAAAAGGCTTAACACAGGTAAGGAAACCTCCTTGTCCCCTCTAGGTCTATTACTGTCTCCTAACTGCTCCCACTGGGTTATATCCTCAGCTGGAATGAATCAAAATCAATGAAGCAAAGCTTATTGACACTGGTTGTTCACCTCTGGTAAAATCCCCCTGCAAGCAGCATATTCAAGCTGCTCCTGATGCCTGAGACAGCCCTTCTTGGAACACACAAAATAACACCCTGCTCTTCCTCCACAAAGCTCATCAAGACCAGTGAGTGTGTTCAGTGAGCTCCAAAACATCAGCCAATCTCCATTATAATGGCAGGGAACAACATTCTTTCTAAAAACAGGAAGCTGACACAAGAATATAAAAGCAGGACCTGCTCTCCTGAGATCTGTGCCCACCTCCCTTCCCCCCTACCCACCACTTCTCTCCTTTGCATTTCTCCTCTATTCTTTGATCCTTTCTACCTGGTTTATCTACTTCATTTAGACTGTAAGCTCTTTGAGGCAAGAGCCAGTATTCTCAGGGGTTTGAAAAACATCACTGCAAACTTTGGGCATTCTATTAAAGAGCTATTTATAAATAAGGCTCTGCTGCAGGATGAGAGTGATTTATCAGTCATGCCACTGACATCAATGCAACATGTACCTTGCACAGTGGTTAAGCTCACTGTGTTAGGAAGGGGGCAAGGTGCCATGCAATCTTTAGGATTCCACGTTTTAAGCCACTGTACGTGTTCATTTCATTGCAGAAGCTGCATTTTTAAATGCAAAACAGATGGGAAAAAAATTCCACTTCTGTAAGTAGAAGAGTTCCAGTTGTGAAATTCAAATGTTATGTTTATTTCACACGTTAAATTATATATAAGGTGCCATGTTAAATTATACATATAGAAAGAGCTCATGTAAGTGAGGTAAAGTCTCTCCAGATTTCTCTACTTTTCCCTTTCAAAAAAAAATTAAAAATCTGCCACTTCCTTCTCCTTTTTGTTTTGTCAGCAGAAGGCAAGAACTGTGTTAAATTCTGATCTCAGGCACATGCCACAAGCCTTGAGGGGACATTTACCTTCATCCTGTCCCTCTGAACCTAAGGCATTTTCTGCCATTTGAAACATCTCAGAGGTGTCCACACTTCCAAGACAGGAAGGCATCTACTGTCTCCCGTGTATAAAAGCACCCTTTAAGAGGCTGCTTATCCTGTACCCTTGCAATCAATATACTGGGTTTTTCAGACAGTACCATCTGGAATGACTCACCTATCAGCAATAAAGCAGAATCATGAAAAGGAGGCCTTACAGGAAAAAAAAAAATCCTTGCAGCCAGTTGCATTTCTACTTCATCATCCCTCCTGTTCCCAATGCAGGACCAATATATTCTATTCAGATAACATCACCCATCCCTTGATGAGATCACTCAAAATAGGATGGGAGTCAAGTACAGTAACAGACACAACATGTGGACACCACTCAAAAATTCATTACCAGGTCTACTGAAAGCCAGAACTGTGGCAATTATGAGGTTTGGAAGCAATTTATTTAGGGTACATAAAGTACTTCTTCCAACTGCTCATTATTGCTGCTACCCAGAAGAATGATTAACAAGTACCACAGTGATGAACAGTTTCAGTGCTCACTTTGTTTCCTCTCCTGTTGCTGGGTCACCACCGTCCTTCACGTTCTGAGCAGCTGCACAGGTGACCTGAAGCCCTATTCCCAAAGAAACAAGGTCTAAGACATAAAACTGTACAAAGAGCTAAGCAAGTTTTCTTTGCATTTTGGAGGGAGATGATAAGTTGTGTCTTTCCTTTCTTTTTTTTTTTTCTGAAATGTTTCTCATTCTCTGGCACTTCCAAAAGCTCTTGTCTGCTATTTCAAATAGAAGTGCTAAGAGTTTTTGCATTCTACCATTCCTTCTACTCCAAAGTGTAGTTACTAATGGTAGACCTGAGAGTGTTTGCAGACAGAAGTATATTAAAGAGTAAGAGCTTTCATCTGATGAATATGGAATGATACCCATGCCCACGCAGACAGTCCCAACAAAACTCAAATTACCTACAAACACCGTGATAGAGAAAGACAAAACGCTTGCAAGGAAGTCAGAAGTTATCTTTTTGGAGTGCAATCATTCTCCCATCACATCATCTCACCCAGTCTTTGCTTAAAATTTACCTAACAGGGCTTTGTCTTGCTGAGGCACTGGGGGGAGGAGATGGGAAGGTGGCAGCATCTGGTAGCATTGTTCACTGTAACGGCTGGAAACGTCTTCCAGCTGGAAAGAAACAAAATTCACAAACTTTTCTTCTGCACCAGTAATTATCACATAGGAATAAACGTGTTGTGAACACTGGGGGTGTATTTTGAAATGAGCTTTGAGCTGATCAATCTGGGGCACCAAACAAACCAGCACAAAGGAACAGCATGAGATAACAGCCACCATCCAGATGGCAGGGAACAGATCAACCCTGGGAATGCTTCTCTCTCCTCACAGGCTCTCCACTAAACGGCCTAAGTCACCTGAAGAACAGATTCCCTGTAAATCTCACCAGAATCGTAACCCTTTTATTCCTTTTTTTCCCCCAGGCATTGTCCCTTTCCTCTCCATGCAAACACTCCTTGCACCATCCCTGACCTTCCTGCTTCCACCAAATGGAGAGATCTAATCTATTGTTTCCCTGATTTTGCCTTTGGAAGCTCAGACTGTCCAAATAATTCTGAGGCCATAACTGTAGGCCACCTCCAAGCATACTACTTCCATTGTATTTATTATTCACCCTTTTCCATACTCCCTGTAGCAACCAAGTCCATGGGAATAAGAGTGGTTTTCATTTCTAAATGTTAGTCTGAATTCTGCCCTTTCTTTTTCTAGAGAAAAACACCTTCAGAAACACTCTTTCTGCATGTTAATTTGACTGCAAATACCTGATCTGAATTCTGAGTCATTAGCAAATGAGGTGACCTGTGACAGAAGCTGGTCTGCCTTAGATGTATGAAAGCTTATCAGAGAGGGCATTTTCAGATCAAGACCCTCTATTGCCTATAAAACTTGTGGGATGTTCTGTAATACTGGAGAATATTATTTATTTACATTAATAAAACATTACTTCAGTACCAACTTGGAGAAACAGCAGGAGGCTGCATTCTACCCAATTCCAGTGAACCAGCCCATCCCATTACATCCATTACAAGCACATTAATTTACACTTCCATATTTAAAAAAAATAAATCATAGAATTATAATAAGGTTTGGGTTGGAAGGGACCTTAAAGCTCATCTTGTTCCAACCCCCTGCCACGGGCAGGGACACCTTCCACTAGCCCAGGTTCCTCCAAGCCCCGTCCAACCTTGCCTTGGACACTCCCAGGGATGGGGAATTCACAATTTCTCTGGGCAACCTGTGCCAGGGCCTCACCACCCTCACAATAAAGAATCAAACTCCTCTGCTACACCAGAATTACATTTTCTTATCCCAAGACACTACAATGAAGGTATTTCCCATTCAATGTCCTTACTGCTCCTACTTACATCACAAGCACTGGAATGTCTGTAGTACAGGAGAAAGCCACCATTTGTTGGAGAAATACATGTTTCACCCAATGAGCAATTCTGCTGCAGAAAAATAAATTGCCAGGTTTAATTTCTGACTGCATTTTTTTGCAACAAACCAACACAGAAAATATTTAAATTTGGAAGTATTAAATAAGCAATCCAAGCATAGTAACTGAGCAGTCTGTTCACTGATGGCCCACAAGCCATTTTGAAGGCAAAAAAACATGTGCCAGTATATATTTATATAGGCATATACGTTCTCACTTACACCACAGGAAAAGACAAATGTGTTCCTAGACGTTATATAAAGTTTAGAGTTCATGGGGGTTGTTTTTAATTTAAAAGAAAAAAACCTAAATCATCATCTATGCAGAGGGAAATCTAACATGTAGAAGCCCATGTTTAAAACTTCCCCCAAAACTCTGAAATACCATGTTTTCATATTCATAGCCCTATACTAAATATGAAACATTTCAGAGCAAATGTTTAAAGCTGGTGAATATATGACAGAATCACTAGGTAGGCTCAGAAAATGTCTTCTAGAAAAAGCACATGATCTCCTCCAGTGAATGTCAAGATACTTTAAAGAACTTAGGCCAAAAAATGACCACTGGAGTATCTTTTAAATTCACAATTAACTTGCTTCATAGCAAGATAATCCCCATCTCACTTAAGTTGCATCAGCTGGAAATGTTCATCCTGTTGTCTTCAGGGAAAGGAGGGAGCTGTTTCTGAAGGGACACAGCCTGAAGCCTCAGTGGGCCAAAATAAACTGTTCAGGACGAGGCTACTGTGAACTCATCCCCACACAAGAGCCTGTTCCTGCTGCACCATGAACAAAACCTCTGCCCACTTCTTCCATTGCTTTAACAAGAGTTGCCACCATCAAACCACCAATACAATGCAATAATGCAGCATTATCTACCCCCTGTGTTGTCTGACATGCATACTCCAATGTAATGTAGAAAAAGAAGGCTTGCAAGGGGGTACTTTGAAAAGATCGTGTATCTCTTGAGCTTGGGTTGACACAGGTGAGGAGGCAGCACATCCTGTAAAACAGGCACTCCAGAAGACAGATTTTGGAAGGATTGATAAGAAGGGAAAATGGCACTAGAGAAACCAAGTAGGCAGGTGGAAGAGCTCTGCTCCAGGCAAGTTGAATCACTCCCATAAACAAAGCAAACCTGGTTCTAGGACTGTGCTCAAATAGCCTCCATCTAAAGGAGAAAATAATTATTGCCAAGCTTCACACAGCAACCTGCCACATGTTAGTAATGGCCCTATAACAGTTTTCTCATTCTTTACCTCCCATGAAACTCCAGACATCCACACAGACCTTATTAGGGCTACAGCCCCACTGCAGGCATCTGCATTGTTTCAGCAACATCTCTGTTAGGGGATGTCTGGGGTGGGGGGAAATCACAGCAAAACAGGGAACTGCACTTTTCCACTGGGAGTAGAGCTTGAATGGTGAGCAAGGAGCCTTTCTCTTCTTCCCCAGACTCCACCTCCCCTCCACACTTCCCCAGTTCCTCCTTCCTTTGCTTTTTCTCAGCTCTAACATGTGCCTGCAAAGCAGTCTGTTCAGCAAATGGCAGCAGAAGCCTCTTTGCCTTCATTTCAGCTGCTTTCAGTCATCCCCTCCACACCGTGGGAAACCAGCAAGTTGAAAAGAGGTCATCACAGTCCCAGGAAGACAAAAAGTGTTCATGGAAAATAGGTGTGATGTCCAAATGTCTCTGTCAGGCAGGACCAGCACTGTGCCCTGAGAGCAGAGTGGGTTATTCTGGTGCAGTTCTGTCCTGCAGGAGGGCCAGGACTCCGACCAGCCAGGGATGGCCTGATGTATAAGGCAGACACGAGAACTCAACTACATTATTTATCCTTTTTACATAATAGATGAAGGGAAGGAGGAGTTATAGAATGGACTTCAGTCTTAACATAAACCTATCTGCCTGCAGAGACAGCTTCGAGGTGGTAAAACAGACTTACAGGAGGTTTCCACCAGAAAAGATTTCTAAAAATCTAGACAACAAATCAGCCAAAAGCAAACACATGCAAAAGCATTTTAAAAACTTGCCTGCAAAATGGAAAGTGAAGCAGTTCTTCAAGTGCTAAATACCAGATGCTTAAAAAGACCTAAATTTACAAATTCCGTTGAAAAGTACTTAGAAGTTTGAAATAAGGAACAAAAAAAAAAGTCCTACATAAGGAAATAACTTTAAAAAGTCTGTACAAAGCTGAACATTACTCCATACTGATTAAAAACTAGGAAACTTCTTTTTATGAATTTTACTCTTAGACTGAATGTGTCAGAATTCAAGACTGGTGAATAAATTCCAATTCTCCTTTAAATTACCGCACAAATGAGGAAGTAAAAAAAAAATAGTTCAGCCAGTGACATAACACAGTCACTGGCCAAAGCCCTTTGTGGGTATGTGGCATTTTTAAAGACGCAACTGCTTTCCTAAAACTTTTCTGGTGTCATGGAGTTGTACCTGGAATTGCATCAAGTACCAGAGGAAAAGAAGGAAGTTCCCCAACACATCCTGAATCTCATCAATACTATTACAGCACTGCTGTGAGGTATTTAGATATAAGCCTGTCCCAAAGAAGCATGAACACATTAGCATATCGTGGCAAATTGCAAATCAGGATTTTAAGCTTTACACAAGAGACCATTTAGCCTCTGTAGGATCTTGTAAGAACAATACACACTGCAGACATCTGAATATTTTCTTTCCTCAGAAAAAATTAAAAAAAAAAAAAGGAAGGATAGGAGCAAAAGTCTATAAAAGGAACCACACTAAGTTAGTCCAAATTTCTGACAGAGAAACAGAGTATTGAGCATTTGGGTCTTAAGACAGACATCCTTTTCCCAGGTATCTTCATGCCCTAAACAACAGGTGTACCACAGGATGGCAAAAACCAATATACCAGAAGGGTATTTTGTTGCTCTCTGGCTGCAGCAGAGGACTCTTGAGCTCTTCCATAAAGTGTTTAGGAAACCAGACCATTTGGGGCGAGAGGATTTCTGCAAACAATTCTATGTAAGGGATTGCTAAGGAGCCATTTTGTGAGATTTCCAGTGACCAGTACTATAGAGCATAAGAAATGGGGCTGAAATGCAGTTACACTTTTCCCAGTATCGTTCCTCAGCATCTGGTCATCAGTGGGGGTGAGACTTCCCTAGCCTGGCAATCCACTTGGACTACCAGTCTCCAGTCAAGGAAGCAACATGAGATCTGCCCCTAGTTTTAGATTCAAATTTTATTTTATTACTAAGAGATTTATTATGAACACTTGAAAGGCACTTTAAGATAAAAATCACTATGCAGGTTTTACATGCAGGCTTTATGTTGTTTACCATATATCATACACTACCAAGGATCTTTCTGCACTATTCTTAATGTTGCAAGAACTCATGTACACACAACAAAATTCTGTACATTTGTCGTCATCAGTGATAACCTGCTAGATACCACACTGAAGTACCTGCAAATAGCCTGACTGTGCTTTTCAGGACCACCACAGTCCTGTTTTTTATAGCCTCTCTTCTGAAAGTGCTCTTTTCAAATTGAGCTCTATCCCTGCCAGCCTTATCCCTGTCCTGTTCAGCATAAAGATGAACATGCTGGAACTTGTTCTGTTTGCAAATATACATTACTTAAACCCTTCATCACCACCAAGAGAGGCTATCAACAGATTATTCCCGTACTGCATTTATATGAAGTGCTTCTGGGAATAAATCAGGAGTCATAAATCCTTATTTAATTAACTTGTGTAAGAAAACACGAGTGCACGAGCACTTTCACACCAAGGCTCTGACAAATCCAGTGGTGGAGCAGAGCTGACACTATCAAACCCCACCAGGTAAATCACACCTTTTGTGTCTGCACAGCCATGCAGAACATTACCTGGAAATCACAGAGAGACTGAGAGGTTCACAACATTATAAAATACAGGAAATTTCTAGTGCTAACAGCTGCCAATGGAAAACTCAGAAGAAATGCAGGAACTTTTTGGCAAGTACAAAAACCTACAACTTTCAAGTGATCTTCTCAATTTCTGTAATATTAAAACCCAAACATATAATAACCTCCAACTCAAAATAAACTAGTTATATCCAACACATTCACAGTTACCAATAAATGATGTATTTTTTCTATAAAGTGTATGGCATGAACCCAACACAGGAAAGAAGATCCCTAAGGTAATGACTTCATAAAAACCTCACCTCCTGATATATAACTGCTTTTTTTCTTCATGCACAACTTGTTTAGATAATATAGACAGCACTGTATATTGATAACATCATCAAAAGTATCAGAACCAAGAACTATTTTATTTTTTGACAAATGAACCTTACAATGAAGCAGAAGATGAGAAGGATTCTTATATATAATAAATGCACAGAAATCTAAGCCTGCACTGCTATTTCATTAGAAAGTGAACAGCCAAAAATATGAGACAGATGCAAAATGGTATGCACCTTCCAAACACCATAATTCAATATAAGTTTAAATGGTAAATAAGCATTGAGCAATGTTCTAGAGCCACCCAAACCCAGTCAAATAAATCATCTCTTTGAACAAGAAAGCTTTTAAACAGGCATACTTACAGGAGACTAGGCTCTAAATTATTATTTTTCCTAACTTCCGAAATAAAGCTACAACAATAACAGAACCAACACGATATTTTAGAATATCCCCTGCATGCCAAATTGGAGCACTAAGTAGTATTTCAATTTTCTTTTCCATTTCAGCTTCTGACTCACTGAAACATCCTCCTCGATTTTTACATTCTTTTTCAACAACTGTGTGTGTAAAAGGATTCCCTGCGTGGCTGCAGACCCGTTCTCTGTTCCCTGCTCCCCTGAGCACATTTTCCAGCAGAGGAGTTGGAACCTGGAGGACACTGAGGCACTTCTGAAGCTGCACCCGTGGCATGCATCCCTTAAAAAGAGCTTGCACAAACATTGGGGAAGAGACGAAGCAGCCATTCACATGCTAAATTCTGACTGAAAGTACCCTTCTTCTAAATGAAAACAATTCTATCAAAATTGGTTGTAGAGGGAATAACCTTGGAATGAAAACATCTCAACAGCAGAAAAAAGGACACAACAGTTCAAAACCCTGAAACAAAGGCCTCTCATTACAAGAACAGCTCTGCAAAACTCAAGCCCAATAATAGCTCTGCTTTCAGCAGTACCTGTGCCCAACCTAAATCTGATTTCTCACTCCTGTAATCTACATAACCAAGCCTGCTTGGGTGCTGTTAAACGCCCAGTCATTTTGTCACCTGTAGTTCCTCTGATGCTCTCTCTCAATCCTCAAGCTCAAGCTCCCCAAGACAGCTCTCCTACACTGCTGATCTCTGGCAGCACTGTCCTGCCTTCCTCTGCTACACCCTGATGTGCAGCACAGGGGGAATTTAATAAACCAGCACCTGCCTTTCTCCAACAGCACCCTATTGTGGATTACACCTTTAAAAAAAACAAACAAAACATCACTTAAAAAAAAAGTCTTTAAGCTAAGAAACAAACTATTTTTTTGCCCCAAAAAACTGAATTTGATTGCAAAGAACAATGAGTAAAGACAGCCCCAGCTTAACTATTTCTGTGAAGGCAACTGCTGTTCAACAGGAAAAATGCAGCCCTTTCATTACCAAAAATCATCCACAAACAGAAACACAAAGGCGGAGGGGCAGCAACAGATATAAAGGGAACAACAAATCCCAGGAAAATCGGAGGGTCTTGCAGACCCCACATTTGCACATCACCTCTGACTTCCCAAATAAGCAACTGAAAACAGCTCGGTGCAAGAGAGCTGGAGAGAAACACACACTTGTGCTGGGCCGTGTTCTCATTCCTGACATCCCGACGAAAATTGAAGGAGATGGCAGGAGTTGAAAGCTTTTTCAGTAATGAGGGAACTGAAGTTACCAGTTATAATTCCGGCCAACCTTCCTCCTTTTTCATGCTGGGGGGGAAGAGACAACTACTATATTTTCTGAGGCCATGAGGCTGCCAACTGGCTGTTCTGCTGGAAAGGATTAAAATGCAATGTCAAGGAGAACTGTTGGAAGAATGAGACTAGGAAAAGCATACAGCTGGGAGCTGGGGACTCTTCCTCTCGTCTGACAGTACAACATGGATTTTAATACTTCTCTGGGACCTGCAGAGCAAGGGGCTGCTCTTCAGTAATTCAATACTGACACTTTTAAGTTTACTTGGCAACGAGACCAGGAGGCAAATTCTTCTGTATAGTTTCACTGGTGTAATTCCAGGGCAGTGACAGTGGAGTCAGTGGCACTACATCATCATAAAAAAATTGGACTCACTTCACACCTTTTACCTTCTCCACAATGAACAGGACAGAGAACCTGAAAAAACTGCAACTTCACGTTATATTTGACAATATATTCCTTCTGTCAATGGAGACATTATTTCAGTTAATCAGAAGCACCCCTTCTTCTTCTAGCATGGAATGCAGATTAAACACTGCAGCACCATGGACACACACAAGTTATGAAAGCCTTAGTCTCAACAAAGCACCCAGGTTGTGGGTGCTCTCACCACTGCCATCCTTCTCCACCTTCAATCCAGCATCTGCCACCTCCTGCAGCTTCATTTTACTCACAGAACAAGTTCTGCCAGAGAATCCACCTTTGTCAGTAAAGCAGTATCCGCAGCCATAACAAATTAATAGTAATAAATGAGTAGTGTCTTATATTGACAGTAAACTGGTGGGTGTGATGAAGAAAAGGTACTCATTTGCTTGATACATTGTGGGATATTAAAATCAATGCTTGATATTTCCAGCTATGAACCTACTCAGTTGTTTTAATTAAGCTTGAAGCCTTCTCCATTCCTGAAAAATAGCTTAGCCTGAAAAATTAGCACCAATTACAAAGAGGCACTTGGAGAAAGTTCAGGAGAATGGTGGTAAGGGGTCATACAGTTTTTTGTCAAGTCCAAAAAAATACAAAAGAACTCGCTGTTTGCCATTTGTTCCCTTTACATATGTTCCCATTAATGTTTTTCATTAAATTTTTTAAAGTAGAAATTCTCTGGCCAGCTTCCTTCCCACCATATTCCTTGTAGTATTGTCCCTTCTGAATGAAACGTGTATGGAAGGTGGTGTCAAGAAAGAACTGCAGCTGCCTGGGCAGGAACAAATGCCTGTAGAAAGCCCTGCACAGGCATCAGACAGAACACTCTTGTTTATAATGATCTGGTCGTGAATAACCACACATACCATGACGGCCCACCAGGGCCTGCTTCCTTCACTTGAACAGATATACAGCAGTGGAAAGGGTCTCAAGGCTAGAGTGGGCAAGCAAATAGTATTTCTAAAGGGAAAGAGAGCAGTGAGAGTAGAAGGCAGAACAATATTTTTATGTAACACAGACCAGCCTATACTACAAAATTTCATTGGCACAGTTATGTCAGCAGCGAGAAGAAAAAAACCAAAATACGCCCACAAGTGGCATCACAACGCCAACAAAGCCTCCCATGGAGATGGAACTTTTCAGCAAGGCTGTCATTTGGTCAGTGCAGTCTCTATCATTTCATCAAATGGTTTTAAAACAGCCAAAGGGATCCATTTGACAGGATTTCAAGTGAGGAACCACGCAGGCTCCACATGCTGTGCTGTCCAGGTGTGGGACGCGTCTCCCCCAGTGCCCGGGGTGCAGGCACAGCCCCACAGCACAGACCAGCTCTCACGGGCAGCGTTGCACCTCCTCCTGCCCCGTCACAGCACCACACAAGCCACACCAGTGCCCTGTCTGGGAGGCTGTGAAAGCAGATCCTACCTAGAGATCTGCAGCCTGCTAAGCCGCTGCCTTTGAACTGCCGAGGCACTTGGTCCAATTAGAACTGCACAGAAATATTCATCCTGTCCCTGACTAAGATGAAGCACTTCTTTCAAAAGCTACGGTGGCACGGCGCCAGCACTGGGGAGTCCAAGGGTTCTGTGTGGAGCCAAGAGTTATTAATTAGTTTTATTAGTGGCAGGTCCTTAATGTGAAGTGACAGGGAAAGAGAGAATATCCCATCACTGCTGAAATATAAATTGTCCAGATTTCAGTTTTGTTGTTCCACAACACATACAGGCGGCCAGCCAGGGAAGAGTGAGGAAGAGTGAACACAGCCAAATGCCTGTATTCAGTGTTCCTGTATATTAATGGCGCACTGAAAAGACTCTGTTACCTCAGGTGGCTCTCCGGGGAACTGTTCATGAATTTTAATTATGAGGGAGGGAGCATTTTGAAAAATAACGCCGCCTGCATGTAAGCATTAAGCATGGCCTAAGCTAAGGCAGTCACTTCCCATGAAAGTAAAACAGGCTAGATGAGGGGGAGAAAGCCTCCTCACTTTTGCTTCAGTAGGACTGCTAGTCTTTGGAGAAGAGGATTTGGCCTCAAGGATGGATTCAACATTCGGAGATCAGCCTAAGAAAGTGTTTGAGCACAAGCAATATTAATTTTTGCACAGACTAATGCAGACATGTAGGTAATCAGGTCACAGACAGACGTTGGGAAAAAACAGTCCCATGTCAAAGGCCTCCAACGAAACGTCACTGCTGAGCAGGTTAGCAATGAGTCCTGAGCTGTGGCCAGTGATGCCTTCAGGCCTGCAGCTTGTTCCTGCTCTCCACTGCCCAGACTGTGGGGCTGCCCAGGCTACAACAGCACTCAGAACCCCACTGCCAATTCACTTCTATAGGCCTGTGCATTGAAGGCAGTTTATCCAGTCTGTATGAGGGTTTTAAAAGTATTTCACTAAACCCAACAACTTCAATTCTAGATTAGATCCACTGGTAGCAAAGACAAAAACGTGTCTGTGTGAAAGAATTAAGTATTATCAAACAAATGTGTAATATGAGTTTCACTGCCACCTATTAGTTGCACCAGAGTAGTCCTGAGGTCTAAACAGCTCTCAAGGATCATGCCAGGATAAGGAACATCAGATACAAGATGGAAAGTGCAACACCAGAAGGGAGGTGAAATGGCCTGCTTGAGGTCACATCCCAACTGTTTTGGAGCACAGAATGTACACACTGCTCTGCTCCTCCACTCTGTACCTGCAGATGATGTGACATATGACATTCAGGTTGCTTCCAGCATCCACTACAGTATGGCTCCTCCACAACACAAGGAATAGGAAGTATAAATACAAGCCTGCAGACCAGACCTCCAGCTAAACAAGCTGTCAATGTTATTGCTTAAAACTGCTTGTGAGAAAGAGAGGATAGGCTCTTTAGCAGTCCCCCCTTTTCCTGCCAAGTAAAGCCAAAAAAATCCTTGGAGCAGAAAATAAATACTTCCAGCAGTCCACACAGCAAAACACGACTTTTTCACTTGGAAAGAAAAAATATGGGTTGGGGGCACAGGGAAGAGGGGAAGAAAAGGAGAAGAGAAAAGGGGTAAATAACCAACCATCCAAAACAAATCCTTGTGTCTGCTTTGCCATAAAGTCCTCCAATCCCAGCACTGCTCTGCAGCAACTGCCACAGATCTGAGCAATCACAGTTATCTCTGAGTAACAGTGTACCTGCAAGAAAAGACCTGGAAAAACATTAATCTGATGGAAAGCTTTAAAGCAGCTGCATTAAACAAAGCCAGCCAAGGCTACTCTCGCAACTTCTGAAGTAAATAATTTCCCAGTGGAAAAGGAGCCCCATGGACTAAACTAATAAAGAGAACTGTATGATCTAATGGTAATATTTTTAATTAAGTTAGCTTTATCAGATTGGCAGGAATGAAGCGATACCCTAAAGAAAACTAACCTTCAAACAGGAAAAAAAAAGAGGGGGGGAAGAATAAATTTGCATTCAGACACCCATGAAATTCCAGGAAAACTTCAGAACACCAGTGACAGAGCTTGTTGTATTAAAATCTCTTATGAATGTTGTTGCAGCTGGAAGACAAGCAGCTTCACGTTGTGTCTTTTCATAAGGAGGAGGTGAAAATAGTTACCTTGCTTAAAGAAAAAAAAAAGTCACTACTAGCAGCAAAAAAAAAACCCAGAACCTTTCACTGCTTTGCTTGCCCAGGCCACTGAGGGGGAGCACATCAAAAAAACCCCAGCAACTTCATGACACTGCTCTCAAGGCAGAGCTCCTGGCACATGGAAGATTATTCCTACTGACAATTACAGAAGTATTAAGGGGAAGGAAAAGAATTCAAAAAGCCAAAAATGAGCTAGGCTATCAAAGACCATTTCCACTCTGCAGGTCTCCCTAAGGTACTTAAACCACATGGCAGTGCTGCTCCAGAGACTGAGTCACAGATTGGAGCTGCTGGTGTACAAAGATGGACACAAAACAGGTCTGAAAATGGTGCTGTCTTCATTAAGAGAAAGGTTCTATTTAACATTCAGAGGTCAAGACAAAGCCCTTCCCATTGTCTTTTTTTGAAAGCAAACCCATATAATGCATCAACTCTATGGTTACTAATGCTTTAAAAGCTTAAGTTTGGACTCCAAAACCACATCTCTACTATCTCTGATTTTATATTTAAAATAAGTGACTCAAACGAGCACATTCATTTTTAAGAATTTGGATTTAACTAAGCAGAGATGAAGCTAGGAAACATAGCTATTTACCACAGCCAAAAAGATTTTTCTAGTATGTTCAAGAGGCAGGAATTGTGTTTTTCCTCATCATTATTTTTCTCTGCCACACTCTCTTGAGTCTTCTCATCCTGAAAGTAGCAACCAAAATGGCTCTTCATATAACAGTGTCCAAGAAATGGAACACAAATTATGAAACACGAGAGAGCTGAATAGGAAGGAAAAAAAAAATCAAGTGTTTTATATCTCCTCATTCTAATTGGGATGAACAGTACATGTGTTCATTGAAAAGAGAAAATAAGCCCATTAGCTCTCAAATAAAAGACAAATATCAGGGAACACTCACAAATGGAGCTCTGTCTGTCCAAAAAGAAAAATACAAACCAAATATTTCAATCCATTGTGCTGGGGTTTTCAGATCATCATGTAGCAGAAGAGTGAGCCCCCTTTCTCAACACTCAAATATCTTCTGACTGTGGCTCCTTACTAGCTCCCTGCAAGCTTTGCTTGAGGCAGAAAGAAATAAAACAATTTGCTCTTGGACACCTATTAAATCACCATTTTTTTATACTGCAGACTGCAACACTGCTTTGGCTTAAGAAAATAATTTCTTTATTTTTCTCAATTCTTGAGCAAGTAGTAAAAGCTCTAAATTTAAAGATGGTTGTGTGAGAGATTAAAGGTAATGTATCCATGCAAATAATTTCAGTGTACTCTTTCCAGAGCCAGCATATAGCTATTTAACTAATCTTAACAGTTCGGTGCATAAAAAGTAGTAGAAAGTCTACAGTTAAGAAAACCCAAATAATTATATTGATAAGAATAACATATGTTTTTGAACATGCATTTGAGTCCCGTGTTACAACCTTTTTTTTCCACTGGTGTCCCTGACCATCGGTGACACTCGACAACATTTCCCAATGCACTGCAAAGGAGTCTGAAAAGCCTGAGCACTGAAATGTCAACTTCCTCCAGTGGCAACACCCTGTGAGGTTTATGGTAACCTCTGTTCTTTCAGCAACTTGGTTTTATCATCTTCCCTTAATAGATTTAAGGCTTCTCCCTGGCGCTGGGAAGCAATCCCCTGGGACTGCAGCAGTTCCGTGAGTGATCCCCATCGGTGCCGCGGCTGCGGCTCTGCCCCTCGCCGTGTGCTCGGGTCTCCTGTGCCCACTGCAGCCTCCTTCCCTCCCCAGGCTCACCCAACAGTGCTCTGTGCAACGGAGCATGACAGATTTCCATGGCTCCTCGCCAGGCTCCACTGCAGACCACGAGCATTTTGCCAGCAAAAAGATCCAACCCTCCCCAGGGATCAGCCGGGGTACAGACACCCAACCTTCGGGCTCTTCGTGTGGCACAGAGGTTGTTCATTTTTATTTACTGGGTGCCAAGCAGATGCTAGCACAAAATACACAAAAGCCATTCCTGCTTCAGAGGTTTCAAAAAAGAAAAAAAAAGCCATGGATGAGGGAAAAGCACAAGGGCTCAGCAATGATGTGGAGGAAGTTTCAAGGAAATACACGGCCTGGGACAAGCTGCCTCCCAACTCCAAGCCCTTGAAAGAATTCAAATCTTCAACATCCTCCACCTTCCCTCCTATTGCCCCTCCTCACTTCCAAGGAGAGTTCACATTTTGATTAAACACAGGAGAAGCTGGAGAAATGTCTTTATTATTTAACAAGGCCTGCAAACACTCCCACGGGGAACGGAATGCCTGCACTGGGAAGGGGAACTCACGGGTGCAGCGGGGCCTGCTCTCAGCAGGCTCAGTGCTGAGCCATAACACACTAATGAGACGGTCTGAGATGGATGATCTGTCCACTGTGGAGGGGAGAGCAGGAACAGGTAATTGCTTTACCCTCACTCCCAGAGCCTCCTCTGGGTGCTGCTGGAAGGAGCTGCTGGGGAACAGGGGTGAGAGCAGTTCCAGAGCATCACAGGAAAGCTGAGCAGGGTGTAATCACTGCAGGCCCTAACGCCGTCACTAAACCCATACGGTGGTGTCTGCACATCCCTTACAAACACAGCCATCCCCTCATCCATCTTCATCCCTCACAGAGCTGTGCTGCAAACAGCATCACCTGCTATCCCCTCAGTCAAAGCACCAAACAAGCCACTGGACAGTCAAACACCCAGGTCAGAGAATCCTTTCAGCGAGGCAGAAGAGGCAGCTGGAAAGGCCTGTGCTCCTGCCTGTGGAACACACCAAAAGCAGGCAGCTTTTCCCCGGCCTGCTTTATCGCTGTGTTTGGATTAGTGCAATGTGAAACGCAGCAACTGCTGTTATGTAACTAAACCCTGAGTATACAGTTGTCATTCTGGGTAAATTTAACTCTGCAGGTTTAGGACAGAGGTCTATCGCCAGGCAGACCATGTGAACGAACAGAAATTTAAAGACACAGGGCCCTTTTTGGGGTTCCTTCTTGCACAGGAATAATGAGGTGGGTCACTGCCACGTGCCTGCCTGTCACAGAAGCCTGGTGGCCACAGCCACTGCCCCAGCGAGCTCGGGAACAGCAGATCCTGAGGAAGGCAGGGCTGCTCCTGAGGAGGCTGGATCCCTTCTCCACGTGCACTCAGACAGCAGGCACTGACAACACAGACAATCCCAGGGCTTAATGCAGTGAGGAGCCAAAGTGCACGTGCCTGCACTGTGATGAAATCATAACAGGGAGCTTTATAATGAGAATGGAGTGTATTATTAGCACTGTTATGAAACTGTTTTAGCACTTGCAATTAGTGCTTCCCTATGACTATCACTTAATATTAATCTATGAATCTGTTTTCCTTCTTTTATCATTTATCAACAGGCAGGTAGTCACTGAATTACCTTTAGCTGAAACTGGTGAATAAGCACTGACATTGGAACAGTGTCAGGGAATGAGAACATCACTCAACTAATATCTGAAAATAAACATGAGAAGGAGTAGCAATAAACACATGAATAACTCAGAACTAAACATTTCTAGAAAAGCCTCCTCGAACCTGATTATAGACTCATTTTAGGGTCTTTTGATACAACATCCTAATAAATTTGAAACACCACCAAGTTGTTGGTTTGGGGGTTTTTTTGTTGGTTTTTTTGGTGTTTTTTTTTTTTTTTTTTGCATTTTACACAGTTCAAGAGCTTCTTTCAGGTGAAGAGAGACCTCTCCCAGTACAGCCCCCTGTCCTGTTCTACCAGCAGAGCTGTGTCCCCTCCTGAGCAGGCAGAGCCTTCAGGTTTCACTGGAAAATACCAACTTCTGCCATGGGTAGAATAGTTTTTACTTTTCTAAACAGAAACCTGTTTTCAAACTTAAATGAACGAGGACATTGCAGAGGGAAGGAAGATTGTATCCTTGACTTTCACTGGATCACCTGCTGTTGACAACTTATCCTCCAGTTCACAGGTTAGGGATAGAAAGTGTCAAAGCTTGTCTTAGATTACTGCATTCTGAAGATATATACTGAAACCCTGAAAGCTAAAAATCTGTTTGTGGCATGACAAAAGCAGGTACTGAAGCAACATCCACATGTTTTAACATATTAAAAAGACAAGAACAACAGACTGTCTCTTGAAGCTCATCAAAACAATTCTATTCATAAACAAAGTACAACACACTGTGAGAGGATGAGAACAGAAAAAAAGGAGGAATGGTGAAGAAAAACCAATAGTTTTATAAAAACTAACAAAGAAGCATATGCTACCTGATGATTTATAAACAGGCATCCACCGCTTGGTTTATGAAAAACATGTGTTCACTTTCTTTCAATTGTAAATCTTGTTGGGGCTGAAAAGCAGGATTTACAGAACTTAACAGGGATTTCTAGACATTCTGCAAGACAGCCAAGGAAGTAGCTCTGACTGCACTGCCAGACAGCCCAACATCCACAGGAATCCCACTGAACATGCACAGATCACCTTACAGTGCATGGCTGGCCAAGTCCAACCCCTTCCACACCAGCAGATCCACTGCTTAGGAACTGTACAACAAATATAATTCTTTTTCTCCATCTTCTCTTTAAGGAAACTTCAGAAAGAAATCCGAGAGCCCCATCAATTGCTCAAATGCATAGCTTCTATAAATAAAGCATAATAAACTCACATAATCACCAGACTGATGAGTGGGTAGAGATCCAGATGCTATAGCACTCTGGATCCATAGAGCTCTTCCCCAGAGATAAAAACAGTTGGCCAAAGTGCTTTTCAGCTGATAGTGGATGGCACAGCTTTGGCCAAACCAATCCTACAGGTTCCAAACCTGTCTGGCACAGCTGTAGCTATACAGAACCACAGGGGACTGAGGGAATTCAAAGGTTAAGAGTGGCAATGAATGCCATAATGCTTTCTCTATTTTCACTTTCACTGCTTCCCCCTTCAAAAATGTATATCTACAAAGAAACAGTCAATCTTCAGGGATAAAAATAGAGAAAAGATCTCATAATGAGGTTTGACCAAATACTCTTCACTTCCTTCAACCCCCAATTTATGTTCACATCAAGATACATGTGATCCTCTTCCAGCAGTGTCTGCCAGAAGAACTATATACTTTTATTATCAGAACCACTCCTTTGCAGCACTCCTTTAAAGCACTGTGCCAGATAAATGCGCTGGGTTTAAATACTTATCCCCAACCTGCAGTATTAATCACAAATTTTCCCATTGATAAGTGAACTAAAAAAACCCGATGTTTCAAGCTGAAAAAGAAAATGACAGCAGCTACCTGGTAGCCTTTGTACACAAAGCTCGGCAGCAGAAGCCCTGCCCACCTCCCAGATTATATCACGCCAGACACTCCCCGTGCATTCAGTGCCTGTTGATTACGCCCACAAGCCACACCCATCCTCCCAATTACTCCTGGCTTCATCACTCCTTTTCCCTCTAGGCTCGTAGACAGTTCTGTATCTTGTTTCCTAATAGACATAACAAGGCCTTTGATGTTCTCATCACTTCTCTTTAACTTCCATTATAGTCAGCATTTTCATTGAGACTGAAATTAGAGCTTAATGCTCCTGGTTTAAAAAGACTTTCAAATAAGTCAATTAAATGTATCAAGTGACATATATATGTTTTTTAAATGCAAAACCCCTACACAAGTCATTGGGCTGGATTTTTTTTTACTTGAGCTGATAAATGTTCCTTTCAGAATCAAGCTGAAATGCCGAGAAACTAACACCAGTTCTAAAAATGCCCATCCTAATGAGGGAGAAAGAAATTTTCAACATATACCTCCTTATTGTTGAACTGGTTACATTTATTTTATGTGAGTTTGGTGTTGTACACTCCTCTATGACCTGGACTCTGACGACAGCAGGAGAAACAAGGTAATATATAATTATAAGGAGGGAAAATTGGAAGCAGTTGCTCAGGAAGCTGACAACAAAGCTGGCAAGGAGGATGTGTCCAAAGCAGAACACTGACTTTCTGATTCCCAGGTTCACCCCTAAGTAATAACATAGAAGATTCATAGGTAAGGCTTGAAAATTTCAAGTTTCGAACATATTTGAGGAATGGAAATTAAAGCACTCAATCAACCATGCAATGGAAGTTGCCAGTCAAGGGTTTCTAAAGTATTGATAAAATGCATCTTGGGACATGATTATTGTAACAAGGAACAGAGGCTCCTGTCCTTGTAGGAGATACTGAGAGTCAAACCTCATTCTCACAAGGGACTTTTTGCTCACATCTTAAGAATTTAAAATCAAAAAGGTTTGTCCACATTTCTAATAATTTTAGACTATGGAAAGTTACGAGTCTTCCATGTTTGAGGGCATACAAAAAGCATTATAAAAAGCCATAAAAGTGGTTTGATAAGAGCAGGTAATATGCTTTTCCACTCTTCCCATGCCCTGTCCCACTCCTCCTCTTGAACAGGCAAATTTCTAGTGCAAGGGAAAGGTAATTTCCCCCCCCTTGTCTCAATTAAGAAGGTATTAAAGTCTGAACAAGTTTTCCTTCAAGCACTCTGCATTTCTAGGTACACCAGCAGGTACCCAGATCTCACAGCCCTCTCCACAGGCACTCCAGGTTTTGGCTTTTTTCCTTCAGTGTCTGCTGTTCTTATTCCACGGTAACATCCAGGTTTTTAAGATGCCCCCAACTCATTTTCAGGTTAGCAGCAGACAAGGGGTTTCTGTTTCACCCATGAGTATATGTTGTCTACTTATACCAGTCTGAATTGCAATTTACCTTGGACAGAGCAGGGAAGACACCATTCAAATGGCTGTGTAACATCAACATTACCCCACAAAGCTCATGAAACCTAGTAATTCCTGAGGAAACCAAAGCTGCAGGATTGAGCAGACTGAAGAGAAAGGCTCAGTGAGATCAGCACCAGGAAGAGCTACTTTAGTTCTTCCTGGGGGGCAAGAGAGGGTGCAGAGCACACTCTAGGTTTTAGCTACAAACATCACATATGGATATCTAAATTGCCAGAAATAACCCCACATATTAATTTATTTGCAAACAGTTGAAATCTTGGAGCAAAGGACAGTTAGTTTGGGGACTGCCTGACAGCTCGATCATAATAGCTCATTATTTTCATGCTTTCATAGCCTAAGGACTTTGGGCACATTAACAACAAATAAACTTCTGAGGATAATTAAAACATAACGAGAATTCCTTCCTTAAATGACTACAAGAGTGAAAGCAAAGAATAGATCCCAACATGCCATACCAGTATGTGACAAAAAGTAAAATCAATGAAGAAAGATAACAAAAACCTGGGAGTTGTTTTATTTTTAGGCACCTCCCAACCTTTTCTTCTACTTGCCAGTGTGCCTTTCTGGCTGGCTGAACTAGTTACTCAAAGCACCTGACAGTTTCAGCTGACTCAAGGAACACATTTAAGCTTTATCTGTGCAGCAGAGTTATTTGCATCAACTCAGAGTCTGTGCTTTTGACAGTTGTCTCATTTAATTGAGTAAAAAAAGCTGTCAGTCTAAAGAAACTGAGCCCAAGGTAAACTCACTTTGAACTAACCATCTGCCAGAGCATCTCTCAGGACAGTCAATACTTAAGGATATGGTGAATCCAGTTCTCTGGATCCCTAATTAGATCATTCCTGAATTAAACTGTCAATAGCCCTAAAAATTCAATGTGCACCTCGCAACTACGAGCTAAGTCTCTTTTCCCTAAAGACAAGCATGAGGGAAAGCCCACAAAATCTCTTTGATAACTATACAGTGGAACAAAAACATTTTCCTGACAGATTAAATCCATACAGCCAGCCCCCAATATATCAATTTCTATGGATATGCTGATCCAAATACAGGTTTCCGTGTTTTATCACAGCACAAAAATAAAAAGCAGCAACATCCCAGAAGAGGAGAAAGCAGATAATATTGCCCTGGGGAAGATTTTCCTTCAGCTCCCAGCAGTCCTGTGGATCAGGCCTGGTCAGGGAATATCCTAATTGGAGTGCACACACAGGACTCGGGGCTGGTGCAGGTCCATGGCCTTTCCAGCTGCAGCAGCAAACAAATCACCCACTTTCCATGAGAAAGCCAGTGGATGAAGAACCAGATTTACTGCTACTGCAAGTGGTGTTTTAGAGCCTCCCTCCCAACTGCAGCCTGGTGCACACACAGCACAGAGCCTGGCGCTGCTAAAATAAGATTTCACAGGGGTCTGATGCTCATTATCAATTACAAACTCCACTGCTGTTCTTTTTCTGCAGAGGAATCATTTTTAAACTCACTCCTCTATATGGATTCTCTAGTGTCTAATAATAAGTACTTTCCTTTAATTGCTTGCAATTAAGCCTCTTCTGCATTCCTGTTCTCGGAAAACTTGCGGATATGTCATTATCTTCGAAAGATCTGTCCTTCTGTCAAACATGACCAAAACTGATGGGTTAAAGAATAGCGGTGGGAGGGGAAACATATCTAAAATTGAAATCCCCATGGAAGAATGAGAAGCAAAGGGAATATGAAGATGACAACCTTGAGGGTAAGAGAGTAAGAAAGGAAAATGAATGAAAATATCCTGTTTAGTTTACTGCCAAGAAACAAACAGAACTTGGAAGTCTATATGTGTTCATACTGTTAACTTTTCTGCCACTACAAACCTGCCACCTTTTTTAACCCCCAGCATTTTCATGCACAAGCAGGTGAAGCAACATAGCACTGGAGTACAATTATTAGAGGGCTTCAAAAGCTACTTGGATCCAGTTTAGCTTCTCTAGAAAGTCTAGACAGACCATTTCAGGGGCTGGAGCTGAGTGCTGGAGAGGTAAAGATTAATTTAGCACTCTTAGCAGACACAAATTAACCCTATTTATCTTCATTTGAGATTAGAGATGTTAGCATCCAGTCTTGCACGGAAAACAAGGCCCTGAAATTAGGAAGATGTGACTGAAAAAGCAAAGTAATAAGGCAGCTACTTCTGTGCCACTCCATTTACAACAGAAGGTGGGAAGCCAAGAAAAACAAAAACTTAACTCAATGTACAGCACTCTTTTTTCACTGTCTTACTTTCAGCCTCAGCATCCTGGCTTATCTAGGAAAATTATTTGTCAGCTAACTGAATTCTCAAGTCCCTGAAAATTAATTCCACATTTGTAGTTTCTTTGGAATATTCTCAACCCTTTGAAATACACGAGGAGTTAATCCATTCAAAGAGGGCTGTTGTTCAAAGCTACCCCTTCTCACATTTTTTTGAGGAAGGATTCAAGCGAATATAAGAGCCTGGGGTTTACAACATGCATTTTGTACCTGGCCATGACCTGCTAATCTTCAAAGTCTATTGATCCATGAATGTTTCTGGAGTAAAATCATTGATTCTTTGGAGAGCCAGAAAGCAGCAGCTAAAATGTGAATGTCTGGAGGACCTGTATAAATAAACGGTGAGATTTTGAATTACTGTAATTAAATAAAGATTTTCAGCCATTAAAATGTAGTATGTATCATGACAATTTCATGAGGATTCCTGGTTTGAGGTTTGTGTTTGATTTGGGGTTTTTTGGTTTGCTTTTTGTTTGTTTGTTTTAGGGTGAGTTTTTTTAAAGCAATATAGTGGTATATAAAGGGCCAAATTCTACCCTCAGTTATGCAATGTATAGATTCTGACAGCAGCTACGTAAGTGCACATGAAAGCATATTTAGGCCCTGGAATGAGCCATAAAAAGTTAAATGATATTGCATATATAGAGCTGGAAGTGTCATTCTATCTGAAATATTTCCCAATCAGTGGCAGACATAAATTACTTGAAGATGAAGAATATTACATAGGGCTTGAAAAAAAAGGAGTTTGAAAAGGTGTCAGTTTATAACAATAATTGCACTAGGTCTGACACAGACTAACTGCAGTGGGCCACCTATGCTCAGCATATGGGTTTGACTATTTCTTTTTTTGCTCACAGTGAAACACAGGGATGACTTTTTCTGGCTGCTGCATTAAGCCTGTAAAGAATGCAAGGGTCACAAGGAAGGAAGGACTCTTCCTGCATTAACAAGAACACAGGGTTGCATCTCTCAGTGAAATCATGTTCAGCTTTACTGGGTTGACAACCATGCTCAGCAATTGGAAAATCATGCCACTTAAAAACATGAGGATCCAGTAGTAAACCTTGCAACAACTAATTTTTATAATCTTGGCTAGAAGGAAAAAGTAGAGAGAGACCATTTTGCCTCACTTTATTTTTGCCCAGGCAGTTGCAGGTGGGGGAAGTACCCCCTAAATGAACTTACCCACTTCTAATTCTTTCCTGTAAATCCTGCTGGTGAGACAAATTCCCTTCCCACTCCTGGCCTGAAGCAACCACAGTGCCCCACATGTGAGTTTGCTGTACCCTAACACAGGGGCCTTGCTGTTCAACATCTTTATGGTTTAAAGGAGAGGAACAGGTACACTCAGGGTGATTCTCTGACTTAATTTGGACACCAGTCTTTAGAAGAGTTACCCTTTTAGATTCTCCCCTAAAGGAGCCCACTGCTTTATGCTAGACAACATGGGGCATTTTGAAGAGCTAACTTCTGTATCCATATCCACTCTGCAAACATGCACTGTTAGGTGAATCCTCCATGAGCTGACTGCTCCAAGTTCTGCACTTTGGGTAAGAGGTATCAGTTGCATACCCGAAGACAAGCAGTCCTGGAACACCCTCCTGGAGCTATTCACTATGGAAAGTGAAACACAATAATGCTTCTTATCAGCCTTGGAGACCTGCCCCTGCCCTTCTAATGCTTTTCAAATGACCAAGAAAGGGAAAAAAAGATCAAAACAGATAATGCAGACCTTACTCCTCTGTTTGCAAGGGAAATGGCTGGAGCTTCAAGGCCACTCAAGTAGAATAACTAAGGATCAGAAGAGCTGGAAAGTCAGACACTGTGAGGAAACTCGGTGAACATCTTCCACCAGGGCACTTTGTGTTGTTGGGACTTGCAACACCAAATACTGCAGCTGAGAGTAAGGATGCACAGTGCTCCACCATGGCTTGGAGTAACTAATACCAACATCAAATACTCGAAGCAATTTCCAAACATTACTCACTCCTCTGGTTCCCAGCCACCAGAAGGCTCTCTGAACAGGTTTCTCTCATTTTCTGCTGTTTCCCAGTCCATATTATGTCTTTTTTTTTAAATTATTATTTGTCCATTAATCAGCTATGACAAAAACAATATTTTCATACTTCTTCCCTCAGCCCAAACAGCAGCTTCCACTTGCTCTTCAGGATTTATGCTTTCAGAGACAAGACCTACCCAGGATACCATTAGGATTTTTCCACATTTCTGCCAGAACTCTTCAGGGTCATTGGCACACACTGAACCTCCACAGAAGCATCAAGGGGAAATCTGATGTAGGCAGCAGAATATACCCTCTTACTTGTCAAATCTAAACTAAAGAGGACTAATCACTCTTTATACTTTAGGTTAGACACTGGCAGCCTTATCTGCCATAGGAAGGACAAGTTCCACACATTAGCCTGACTGGGGAAGAAACAGAGCTGAAGTTCAATTTTATTTTATTTTATTTTTTTTTTTAGTTATAGCTGCTACTGTATCATTTAAAGCAAGTGAAAAAGTCATTACCAAAGTATTCTTCCTTCAAAAATTCCTGTTATGTACATTACAGTGCCACGATTTTGATTGTGTAGTGTACCAATGACAAGAGCAGCAACACTACTCTTCCAGCAACTACTTTTATGAATCCTGTCTTTTTGCCTTTAGGAGCCCACAGATTTTACTCTGCCTGTTGGATAAGATTGTTGCTTGCACTGTGTGACTATTTCCTACCACACAATACTGATCACACATCCAGCATCGCCAAGGCAAAAGCAAACAAAAAACCTGGCACCGCTTTTACTTTTTACAAACTCTAAATAAACTGATTTGAAAGTAAAGGGTTATGTAGGAAACCTTCCAAGAGCCATTGAACCCTCTGCATATGTTTGTTGCCACTTCCAGTGAGCCCAGGGCACGGCGGCACCTCCACCTGCGGGGCTCTGCGGTCTGCTCTCACCTCATCCCAGCAATTAAGTTTCGGAGTATTTCACAAAAAAACATTCCTTTCCCTCAGGCTGAGTCTTACAAAGAGAATAAAAACAAAACAAAAGCATTGGTAACCAACCTCATGGCAAAAAAAAACCCTCTTAGAGCGTGGCTGGGCTAGCAGCTCCCTGTACCAAGGCGCTTGTTTTAACGGGGACCCTTTTCCAAGGAAACACTGGATACTGCCTCTTTGATATTCAGAATTGGTAGTGACTACTGCCAGCCCATAATCTTAGATGTTTTCAGCAATCAGCTAAAGTTCCCTGAAAAAAAATCTGTACACAAAAACGTCTTCAAAGAGACTGGAGCTTAATTTCGTCTAGCCAGAAGGAAGGTTGTTAAAGACAGAGATGAGCAAAGCTAAATTTCATTAAGC
The DNA here is from genome assembly GCF_003984885.1 of Neopelma chrysocephalum. NCBI lineage: Eukaryota > Metazoa > Chordata > Aves > Passeriformes > Pipridae > Neopelma > Neopelma chrysocephalum. The sequence continues at coordinate 1,586,540 of NW_020897936.1, forward strand.
TATCACAAAGTTTACTCACCATGAAAAACACTTGGCTATAAATGAGGAATAAGACATATAAGAAATAAATAAGTGAGAAATACCTACAGGCAAGAGACTGAGAGGGCTGGAGCATAAGCAGCACAGAGGAGAAAAAGCAAAATAGTAAAACTAAGTTACTCCAACACAAGGCAAGTGAAACACAGCTTATTAATTCTCAGTGGAGGGAGACCTCGATTCCATTACACTTTCAACACAAAAGGCATACAAGTCAGTAAAATAATAACCTACTGGAACCTTGTTTTTATTAGTCTGATTGTCAGTACTTATCTTACTAAGACAAAAATCAACGCTTCCTCTGACTCTTCCCCAGCTGTTTATCTTTCAGAAGCAGCACTTCCAGTGCATCCATTTAGCAATTTATGAGCCTACCTGTGTCTGCTCCTGTTGTTCACCACATCAATTTTCTGAAATGAAAACATCTCCTTGTTTCCATTAATTGGTCTTTACAACATGTTGATACCAACAGTTCATAATTTGTTATAATTCTGTCAATTAAAAGAAATCAGCCTGGGAGATGAACTCTGCTAATGGGACATCACCCCCCCTGCATTTGCTGTTACCTAAAACCCTCTTCTGCTCTTTTAGAAAGACTTGATAAAACTTCTTGTTAATTGGTTTGAGTGGCACCTTCATAGCTTAACATAGCTGGTTTATTCTCCTGGGAGCTAATAAAAAGCTGCAAGGATGACTTATTTGGATAGCTCCAGTTCCTGAATTCTACTATGACAACCCACCCTTCAGGGGAAGGAAGTACCTACCCTGGCAGCTCCATCTTCCAAAGTGGCACTCAATCTAACACACAGAAAATCTTAGGGATTCCGGATTTTTAAAAGGGTCAGGGTTTCAAAATCACACAGACCCATTAGGGGAGATGAATTTTCACACCTGTTCAGTGAAAGTAAATACAGCACACGTGTCACTATCAATTAAGCAACATTTGTTCTTTTGCCCTGAAGATGCACCTTTCCTCTAGGAATATAAATGTTTCACTTAAATTTTAATATCCATCAGCTCCCACCATCTTCATGTTGGAAAAAGAGCTCTTTAGAAACCTGCTAAGCTCAGACAAGAAAGCTTAAACAAACAGAATAAATATAAGCGTATCTTTAGAAATAATTCTTGTCTTAGAAAAATTACTCCCATGCCCACTTGGGTGTGATAAATGCTAAGAGTAAAACCTCTTCTGCTTCCTTCCACCATACAGAAAAGAATGAAAGAAATCAATGTTGTTTTGCTGCAGATTTAACACATAATATCTTGGTAACACTTGCATTAGCAAGATTCAAACAGAAAGAAGAGCAGAAGCTTCCCTAGTCTCCTGGGAAGCACTACAACCTACTTCAAAAGGACAACATGTATATATTGAGGAAGTAAGGAAACAGAATTTCAACGGATATTTCTACTCCTAAAATGAGAATTGTCGTTCAGGACATCGGTGATCTCAGGAAAGATGCAAAAATTAGAGAATCAACAGAAACCTAAGCCATTTTTTAATAGCTGAATATAAAAAGGGTCTTCAATATAACTGACAAAATTATGATGAATCAAGCAGCTAAAAATCAACATGACATAACAGCGATGGGAATTAATGGAGAATTATTACACTATTAACAGGATTTGCATGATGCCCCAATGCAAGGTCTTCATACTAAGATTAAAGTTTTTTGTTGTTATCGGGCTGGTTTCTGGAAGCTCAGCTCCACTTCAAACCTCCTGCTGAATTTGCTCTGTTTGAAATATGAAGTGCACCATGCCCAGTGGAACATTCAGTTGTTAACTCTTGTTTTGGGTTCTGATATGAGAAGAGTCCAGAGCCTACTGACGGCTAGGATTCCATCTCTTCTCCAGCTTCTGAAGGGTACACAAACCTCTTGTCCTCTTAAGGCAAACAGCTGATATCACAGCTATTCCAAAGCTGTTCATTGATGCCAAGTTCGGAACCAGAAAGGAGGTAGCAGAACCCTGTAGAGTTTTGTTTTGTTTGAATATTTTGACCAGTTCTCTTACGCTCTGGTGGAAGACTTCCAGCTTGGTTCTCCCAGAAGAATCTCAATTAGGTCTCCCACCATTCCAAATGTACTGATAACAACATACTGGCCAGACTTTCCCTATACTAGAGAAGATCTATATGGGGCCTCTCTTCTTTGTTTCTCTTCCCTGTGCAGGCATGTTTCTAAATTTTACTGGTTACCCCCTTTTCCTGAATACTTTAATTGCTTGTAATCAAACCCCTTTTTACTCCAAAGTCTGTCAAACAGACAAACAGACAAACTCCAACAGTGGTGAACACACAGACCAAAAAGCAGATTTCAGGCTTGTTTCTCTGACTAAAACCACTGGCAGTGACCTGCCTCCCCTTTGCTGGAAAGTTCACTTTAATACATCTTTGGACTTGAACTACCAACCAGATTTTCCTTCCAGTTTTAACAATTACCTGTCTCAGCAAGATACTGCTAATAAAAAGCTGAAAGGATGACTAACAATATTTTGGATACCTCCAGTTCCTGAAAGTGCCTTTGGATAAAACTTGCCCTTAATCCTTCTCTGTAACACAACCACATATTATCAACCTGAAGTTACATAACACACTGTATTTCAATTCTTTTCACATCTCGGATCTGCAGCTCCAGCTCACATTAAACAGTCTTTGATGGTTAATGATATCAGCTTAGGTGGAGTGAACACTTGCATTTTAAGCTCAGAACCTGCAGCAGTGTTTGATGTTGCCATCAAACCAGAGCCTTCCCAACACCCCCCATCCCTGAGCACTCACCCTCACCTCATGCTGCTTCAGCTGAACTCGGACAGGGGGTGTGGGAGAGGAATAGGTGTGTCCAGAGGAGAAGGCAGTTCTAGAGAAAGGGAGTTTTCAAGGCCAATCATCCCTCCCAATCTCAAAGTATGGATTTGAGCAGGTAGACTAGTCCACATCAGGGAACTCAGAGTTTGTGGCTGTTGCTCTCATGCTCTCCTGCAACTCAATGGCCACGGGAAGAACTCTTACCAGAGACAACAAACTGAATTAACCTCTTGCAGTGTGAAAAATATACAGTATGAATGTCTCAGAACCCCGTCCCAGTCACTCTGTTGGCACCCAGAGGAACAACTGTGATATGCAAGAAGGCACAGCACAACTGCACTAGGTCCTTTCAGCTTCACCACGTGAGGTTTTAAACAAATGAGAAAGAATGGATACCTTCCCAAATGGAATATTGATGAGAGTATTCCACATCTGTGTATAAATTTGTAAATTGGTGCCGCCAGAAGGAATTTTTCCTCCAAACTGTCTTTAAGGAAAACGTGAAGAACCTAATTACTATGGCAATGCCTCAAATAAAGTGTTTTTCCATGTATTAGAAACCTCTCTATAGTATTAGAAGCCTACCTGGTTTTGCAAAACTGAATGATTGCCACATCACTATTAACTGCACATTAGAAGACAAATTACAAATAAAAGTGTAATCTCTACAAAAGGTTGCAAGTAGATTGCTTAGTCCTTAATAAAGGCTGGTAGAAGTCAGGCAGAACAGCTTCATATGATATAAATCTAAAGTATGTTTTAAATTTAAATTACCTTAAAGGTATTAAAAATTCAAAATGCTTTAATTTTAATATAGCTTAATTATTCCCTATATGTTCTTGATTTATGTCTATAACTTTTTTCCCTCAGTAATGTCCAGCAGTTATAAATCTCTCTGCTTAAAACAAAACACATTGGAAAAATATGAAAAAGAAATGCAAATCAAAAGCAATGTGTTTACAGAGAAAACATAACACTGGAAAACAGTAATGTAGAAATATTTACTTTTCTAGAGAAATATCACATAGAAATGTCAGCATTACACAAAAACTTCAACTACTTACATTTACACTTAAATGTGGTTGTAAAATCAGACCTGAGACAGACTAAAACCAAATTTTTCTGTGCTGGTCTGGCCAAGGGATGGTGAAAAATGCTTACAACAGGCAACAATTTACACCAAAAGAAGGAATACTGCTTCCCCCCTACCACTGCCATTTATCTGATTCTTATAAAGTTTTAATCCATAACCTACTGCAAAATCTCTCTGTGGAACACCACAGGACTGTAGTGTCCAGTCTGCAGGGGGATCTGAAGCCTTTAGTTTAAATTAAACCATGTAAATCCACTGAGCAGTAGTGGTATAATTGCAACTTGATAAGGGCTAAGCAGAGACAGATCCCTACAATCTCCTGAGGATTGGGAAGCACTGCCCAGACAGCAGAGCCAGCTAGGACCAAAAAAAAGCTGCCTTCCTCCCCAGCCCCCACTCCCTCCAGCATGTCAAGCTGTAACCTGACAGAGGGCAACTTTTTGGAAAAAAAATGTTTATGCTGGGTTTGCTCCACTGGAACCCAGGACAAACTGAGAAATGCTCCCTTCTGCTGGCAGAGCTGCACCCACACCAGGAGTTCTGACTGCAGCACCAGAGAGAGTGGGGATTGTTCGAGTCCTGTGCCAACAACACCCAGAGGTATCCCAGGGACACGGGCACGGAGCTACTGGTACAAAAGGACACCTAGAGCAGATGCTGGAGAAGAAGAAAAGCCATCAGGGCACAGCTGCTGCCTCCCCATCCAACATGGACAGAGGGGGAAATGCCAGACTTGTGCATATCCCTTCCTTCTGTGGGAAACCAGCACCTCAAGGCAGACTTGGAAGGACCTCCTCTGACCCCTCAGCACTCTGGTGCTGCTCACTTAGTCCACAGAGCAGAAATGACGGGTCAGCTCTCCTGCACCTCCTGCCTCTGTGTGTCCTCAACACATCCCAGCCCAGAGCTCCAACAGTGGAGCCCGTGAGCACTTCCAGGACTTCTCAACCCTGAGTGGGATCTGAAGAGGCCCCAAGGGGCAGCACTGCTGATGCAGCAACAGGGATCCTTTTTTCTTATTTCTGTGCAGGGAAATTAGAGAAATTAATGAGAAAGTTACAGCAACAGCAACAGAGTCCAGAAAACATACAATGCTCACTCTGACATCACACCATTACTCTGTCTACTCTCATATATTACAATAATATGTGATGTCTTAATTAAGTTATTGCCCAAACACAGTAGGATACTCTTTTTATCTTAAGCAAGTGTCATGTCTGTACTAATTTCATTATAGATTTAGACTTTTTGCCTGACAAAAACCACACAGGTAGAAGAGCAGTTATCTTATAAAGTGTCTTGGAACATTATGACACTAGGATTAGAGTGAGTCAGTATAAATAAAATGCTGCTGTAACTAAAACATATTCCACTCCTAAGGGAGAAGGGACTGATACACCAGACAGGAATTCAAGAGACAGAGTAACATGAATCCCAAATCTCATGTGCACCTCTACAAAGCCATTGACTACTTTTTAAAGTAATTTCTCCTACAAACAAAAACCAGCTGGAGGCAGCCTCTAATATGATGTTTAGTACTTTTCCAAACAGCCCAAAACCTGTCTCAGGACTGCCTACCAGTAGGTAAACGTAGTCCTTTGGTCACTACAAGGTTTTGCAGAAGGAACTGCACAGATGCCCAGCAAGTTAACTTCAAATTACAACAGCAACAAAAGGTATCTTAGCAGAAACTACCAATCCCAAGCTCTTCTCTTGATTTAAGGCACCAGGGAAAACAATATAAACCTTTTCAAGGGAAGCTTGGAACTTATCTCACCATTTAAGTGATAAAATGTGTTTGCTTCATAAAGCCTCCTCACAGCATCCCACTGTTAGTTCACAACTTTTTTTCTTTCCTTTTTTTTTTTCTTCAAATATTTGAACTGTTCCTGGACCATAAAAACAGGCTTTCATTTTAATCTGCTTAACACACTGTGGGAAAGGGCTTCTAATTTCACAGGACTGAGATAAGACAAATAATTCATATAACACATTAGCACAACATCTATGGCGAAAGTGTTTAGTCAGAGCTCACTGGAAACAATGGGGTGCTGGAGCAAATCTGAGAGGGAACTGTCTGAGACCCCACCATGCACCAAACACATTTTACATTCCATTCCATAGGAAAGACAAGATCACAGAATAAGAATATATTAATTGTCCAGAGGCAATAAAGCAGTAAATTCCCCTCCCCTCAGCAGACACTGCAGCTTCCCCCACTACTCCAGTCCTTTTCCAAATGTTGTTTTTTTTTTTCCAGGCCATTCTCCAAATCAGTCATCTTTCCTTTGTGCCCTTTCATTACACTTCTTCCTTAAGTTCCACATCTTTCTTTTACTGTTCATTACCCAAAACTACCCTGCTCCCCCTTTTGGCTTCATTTACTTCCTTTCTGGGTTTGTTTTTACATTTTCTATTGCTGCCTTTCCAGAGCCAAGTTTGCTTCCAGTGTGCGTTGGGCTGTGTGCAGAGAAAAGCAATGCAACAAAATATTTTCAGTATATTGGCACGAGTCCCCACCTCGCCACTTGTGATCATTTGCTCTCAAATCCCCAAAGACATTCTGCTTTGAACCTCTGCTGTGGCGAAGAAAAGAAAGGATACGTGGAAGAAATTCAGAGGAGACTTGCCAATTGCAGGGATCTGTGACAATTTCCACAGTCTCTGAGCTGGGCTGAAAACAACAGGAAGGTGGATTTGGGAACGTTAGAAACCCAAGGCTGAGGCCAAATGCAGCGTGCTAAAGGGAAGCTGTAAACCAAGCTGATCTGTTGATCCTGGCTTCGTCCAGAATCCTTTGTCCTTATCCCCTCCGAGGTGAATGCTGTGTGTGGGAGCGTTCTCTGGAGAGCTGAAACCAAAGATTCTAGTGACGGAATGCCTTGGGCACTGCTGGGGAAAGTTAATGACTCGCTAGAATTTTGGAAGGATTTTGCTTCCCTTTAAAAAACAACAACAACAAAAAAATCATCCCTTGTTCTTTTGCACAGCCTTGGATACCACACTACCTGTCACATCTCTGAGACACTGCTGACCCAGCCTGGCAATTTCCCTGGGGTATTATCATCAAAAAAATTAACAACTGCAACTTCTCGTGAACTAGAACCGTGAATCTCTAAAAAGAGGTAAAGTGGTAGAGTGTAATTTACCTAGAAAACAAAAAAATATGGGAAAATAATTCCGTTATGGTCAAACTCTGTTAGAGGCAGCCAAAATCTAGAGAGAGAAAAGCCAATACGGCAGGGGACCTCAACAGTCAGCTTTCTAGATTTTCTGTGGGTAAGTCCCTACAATTTGTTCACCTTTCCCTTCCTTCTTTCCATCAGGAAACAAAAAAGACTTTTTGATTTATATACATATATATAGAGAGAGCTAAGATTTCAGTAATTACAAAAAAAAATCCTTTAGCAATCTTAGCAAAAACATTCCATATCCAGCAACAGACAAGTGCAGCTCAGGTTCTGTACCTGAGGAAATGGTTGCTCATCTCCTAACAGCTGCTCTGAAGTAGGGATATAAATTCTTCTCCAGCGGTGGAGCCACAGTATGATCCCACAAGCAAAATTACAGCAGAGTAACAATATATCTGCCAAAGTAATTACAACTACTCACCCAGCCCCACCTACCCTGAAAACTACAGTTAATTCATCTTTTTTTCCTAAGTCCTTTTAATTGGTACTAGAATTTCATGTTTTTCTTAAACAATTTCCCATTCTCCCCTGATCTTACTACACACACAGCCCAGCTTCACTATCACTGACACCAACAGAATCATTCACTGCACTTGGTATTAAACACACACATAAACTGTCACGGGATCAAGTCTTGTGCCAGCAGAGCAGAACTCTTCTAATAGCCAAGGGTAGCTCTCATGCTGCCAACATATGACTGACCTGAGCTGATCCCTTGCACATTCACATTCATGAAAATCAGACCACTTCTTAAAAATACACCTGATTCTTGCAGAAAAAAACACACCATTACAAATGTTGAGTGGGAATGAAATCTCTAGAAATGACTTGCCAGTTTGGTTTTTAAAGACTCTCCAGGTGTAAAGCCTGGCTGGCTATTGACAGCCTGGCAGGACTGCTCAGAGCCTGGGAGTGCAACACCACCCCAGATTGCTTCTGCCATTATTCCTCCAAGCATCAGTCCTGCAAAGAGCTGCTTTTGTGCTTTTGCTGACTGACTTTTACGTGCATTATCCCAGAATCACTCTGACTCAACAGAAGAGTTACCAGTTCAGAGAATACTTCATTGGGATTTTTAAAAAGCCTCTCTAACAACCCAGACAGTAAAGGACCCTTTCCTAACTGCTATAATGACAAGACAAATGACTAACAAAACTTCTCTTGAAGATTACACAAATGAAGCATGACGCAGAGAGAGGTTTTTGATATGCCCTAGTTTCCTCTGAGATTGGTTTTATTTTATTTTATTTTTTAATATACACAGGATTTAGAAGATGCTTCATGCTGACAGTTTTTTTACTTCAAGTAAAGTATTAACAAAAGCTGTATTTTAGCCTGTCTTACCAAAATTCAAGACTTCTCTCAAACAAATAGTTCAAACCTTGCCTCTCTGCCCTTAGTTAAAAGATGGAGTGCAGCAGAGCCCTTTTACTGATTTACATTTGGTACAGACTTTGGCAGAGTCATCTATCAGTTCATAAAAAGGCCTTTTTTCTTACCTCTACCTTTGAAGAGAAACTATGAGGGGAAATCCTACTTTAAAGTATTCTCATAATTCCATGGCAGGAATAAAATAAACCCTATAATCAGTATTTCACAAGTCTTGGCCTTGGTTTTATCCTTGACTGTATCTAACAGACCTTGCTTCAGTGCCAAAACAGTCAAGTCAAGCTCTACTAATACATAATTTAAGTTTTCCCCATGGTGCCTACAGTTTTGCATATATATGTATTTCAGAAGTGTAAGGCATACACTTCTACAGAGCTATGGAAAAACTCCTCTCTCCCAGGTGAGGAGCTGGCAGTGCTGTTGGATGTGTCATCAATGGCCCTTATACCAAACGCTCTACCTCTGCTTTTTGATTTTTGGTTTTCCCTTTGGATTCTTTCAGCCACATTTTCAAAACCAGCCACAGAGTTCTTGGCCATACATTCACCATTCTTCACGCAAAGCACCTCTTTGGATGAGCATTTCTAAGGATTTTTGTAAGAGTAATAAAAAAAAAAAAAGAGGGGAGGGTCTCTGTTCAACCTCCTTCTAGGAGTTTTAATTTCCATCCTCTATATTAAACACTCTCAATCCATTTGAACAGTTGCAGAACTAAAGCACGCAGACATATTGTCAATTAATGCTGTAAATATCCCACAGTCTGCATGAAATGGAACATTTAAAAAGAACAGCAGCACCGCAGTTTTTCTCTCCGTGATCACCACACCTGCCTCATTAATCTCACGCGCCCATGTGAAGTAAATACACAGTACAACTACAAACTAAAAATCAACAAAGCCTTTAAGAATGGTTTAATTTGGTTCTACAAGGGAGGTTATCGTAACCCAGCTCTGCTTTCTCACATTCTGCTAGCGATTGCTCTGAGCTCAGTTTCAGCTGCTAACTTTGTTCTCCATCTCGCTATCTATCATGCTGTTATAATGCCAGCTCAAATGCTGTTTGTAACAGCACAGCAATTCCTCAGAAGTTGCCAGCTTCATAGCGTGTTCCTTTAGAAGTGCACAGAAATTATTAGATTAAATTACAAATGAAAGGCTCTGCAGTTGGTCATTATTACTGGAACATTTATGTACATTCGGTTGATCATGAATTTTGACTTTTGGTCCTTTGCAGATCTTCTGTTATATCCTGTTTTGCCACATAATATGGGAAGAGAAATCGAAGACAAGTGGAAAAGAGCTCTGTGTTTTCCCCATGGTCCCCAATATCCTCACAAGACAAGACTGTGACACCCACCTCCCCCATCCCCTCCTGGCTGAGGGTCAACAGATCCCCCAGAACCATCTGTAAAACCCCTGTGAACACGAGCACGTTCCACAGACTGCACCTCACTACTTAAGGAATGCTATGGTGAGAAATTTGCTTTACAAAGCAAGACCTGCAACATCCCAAGCGTCCCCCCTGGTTTATAAGTTTTCACATACCAGCATGGAACCAAACAATTAATACATCCAGAAATACCTGAAGAAAACATTGATCATACTGCATCTGGTGATCACAATAGGGTAAGCAGCAGGATCTTCGATTATCTCACTGCTGGGGGTATCATTTTCAGGAAGGTATTTCAAACCAATTTCTTGACCATACACTGCCACTGAAAATATCTAGTAATTTTCTACAGGAATAGAGCTGTTTGACCCAATTCCAATGCAGATAATTATATTATCTGTATCCAAAATCCCTCTGAGTGTTTCAATCAGGTATGGTATTCTTCACTTTCTGTTCTGATCTGCTTAGCATGGCTGAGCACCATTAAACAGCTGTCAGATTCCACACAAGAAGTGGCTGGATTTCAGTAATAAGCAAAATGGTTCCCGATAGTGTTTAAAACACCTGGGGATCCTTCCAAATGAACAGTGCAATGAGGCTAAACTATAAGATTAAACTGCTGTAAAATAAGCCCCACAATTTCTTCATGAAAATACACACCCTAATACACTTAGTCTCTGAAGAGCTCAGTTGTTGCCAAGAATGAAACATACCCAGATGAGACTTCAGATAACGGGATGAAGAATAATTCACAACCTTTGCATTCAAGAAATTAGACAATTAACTCCTCGTGACATACAGCCCAAGCTGTTCTCATGTTTCTATCAGCACAGACCATCTACAACAGATACGCCGAAGTGCTAAACTGTGAGTCAGAGAACAGAGCTCACTGTGTTAGTGCAGCCATCACAAAATAAAATACCAGTCTCTTCTTCATTTTCAGTCCAAGGGGATTTTATAGAAAACATTTAAAGAAGCAACAGAACTAACTCATCTCGAACACAGCTAGTTAGAAGTGAGAAACTTTCTAATCACCGCAACAGCAAAGCTGTAGAAGAGCCAAAAAAATCCTAACAACCCTAAAACTGAAGTTCTATCCATTCTGAGACCAAATGTGCAACATGGATCTAGTGGCAGTAGTGGATTTAGACTCTGCTCTGCAGAGCCCTCCTCTACATATCTGTGAGAATCTGTGCAGGTAAGGGTGCATGAACTGTCTGCCAGCTGTGAGTGTATAGAGAACCAACAGCTTAAAAACTACAGCTCTGTAAACTACATTTCCAGAGGTGATTATCAGGGCTCCAAAGACAGGAGCAGTGAAACACAAGGCACTTGAACGAGGAACCAGAGGAAGAGAAAACAAGACAGCAGAAATCTGTATATGAAGTGTGGATGCTTCCACACATTCACAAGTTCCTCCAACATTTTATCTATAGGAAGTTCCCCTCCCACCAAAGCCACAGCAAACTGCAGAAGCTCCCCAGCGTGCTCAGGTCCAGGTGTGAGTGTGCTGTGACAGGGAAAAAATTCAGCTCTGCCTGAGATGCGACTCTGCTCCAACATCCCTCCCAGAGGAACTGGGATGACAGGAAGCCTATGGCTGAAAGGCCTGGATGGACAGACAGCTGAGGCAGTGACAACTGCCTTGCAGCACGGGAATGGAAGGCCCTCAGTCAAGTGTATTGTTGGATTTTGACAGCTCCCTGTAACCTACCTGGGCCCAGCAATCCCCTTTTCCTTCCCCTGCTTTCTGCCAGCCCCAGCTCCTGCTGCCGACTGAACCCCGTGCCCCCCGTTTGGAATTAGGGAAGCACCGAGTCTGTAAACAATCCTGCACTCAGACTCGCCAGTGCATTCAGACACACCTATAATTTTAATTTTTGTTTTTAATTTGTTTTTTTTAACACCTGTTCCTACAACTGTGTGTCACTGAAAAGACGCTCCTAAAAATATTTCGGTACAGAAGGGCTCACCTGTTCGTGAATTAATTTTGAGAGTGATACGGATATCACAGTAATTTAAAACCAGGTTGAGCTTTTTCCCTTTCTCTTTTTTACTGTGATAGCTCTCAGATTAAATCCACTGAACTCGATTGAGTCATTTCAGATTTTCCCCAGCACGCATTTTTGGAGCTTAGAAAACAAATACCAGAAGAAAAATAAAAAATCAGACAACCTCCCAAAGCTGAAATTGCCCTTTCTATTCAAATGCAGTGCTATACCCAAAACTGAAATTGTCACACAGCCCGTTAATCTCCATTACAAAACATGTTCTTTATTTAGTAAAATTACAGCATTTGGTTGAATGATAACAGTATTTACATACTGGTTTATGAGCTCCTGAGATGTTTCTCAAGCAAATAAAATAAGAGAATAGGTTATGGTTTATTGAAATAAGAGAACTGCATTGTTCCTAGGAGAACAACATACTGCTGCTATTATTGCTCCTATGCTACAAACATTTAAAACAATGCTGTACTTTAAAGGATTCAAAGCACATATCATCTACCAAAATAGGACTAAATCAATGGTGCATGCAGAATAGCCCTCAATGATGACAAAGGCAACCCAAAGAATCTACAGGAAACATCCAAATCCAAATTTATAAAATTGAAAGAGTACTCCTGAAAACAACGCGTGAAATTTTGCACTGTGGAATTTTTGCTCGGTGGAATACTCTAAATCCAGAAACGGAGGAAACCTAGAAAAAAAATGGTTTTTAAAGACAAGGACATCACAGACCTATTGTTGTCACTATTAATGATGTCACGTCCCTACTTGTGGAGCACTACTCAAATTAAAACATAGCACAAAAAGCAACACCCCTCAATTTACTAGTAGAGAAAGGATTAGGATAAATAGATGACATGATAAAAAATTCCAAAGGGTTCTGGAAAATAGCAAATACTCTCAGTACTTCAACAGCAAGAAAAGAATAAGTACCTACATAGCTGCAGCTTTCTATTATTAAATATTAAGCATCATATAAACATTTGCACACAGCATCATCCAATGATGTAATTTTTTTTTTCAGCAAGATATTCTCTCTTGACCAACTCACCTCTGAGACCAAGAGCTCGGTTCCAAAAAAACCAAGCATTTTTATCAGGTTTAAAAGCTTCTTATGTACTTTTCCCTTTTAATAAGACAGTAGTTCTCTATTAAAGTACAGCTTATTCAGTTATGACTGTTTCTAAGGGGACTAACAGAACGTTAAGCCTTAGACTGTAGCACGGGTAGAAGCCCATGGATGGCAAAGCCTGCAAAGTGAAATGAATTGCAACAACAGTCCCAGGCCAGGGCCCGGGCTGGCGAGCAAAGCATTCCTCCTCCTAACCATGGCAAACCACAAGCCCTGCCTGCAGAACACACACACTCACACTGACATTCACCCTGCTGGACAGTGGCTGGTCTTCAGGAAATCCGAACAATCAGTGGCAGCATTAAAAAACATCCTTTTTGGGAACTCTAGGCTTTTTATCCATTGCCTGCTTTTTCCATGTATGGTGTCAATGCTCTAACAATCAGTTTTGATATCAGACTGCAGGTGATTCTCTGAAACATGCAAGGATACAGGCACGCTCCCACATACTGAATAAATCAGGTAACAACTCCCCATTTGCAAGGTGCTTTTGATAACTCCAGCAGTTATGTTTTCAAGTTAAGTGTTCTACGCAGCAACTAATACAGCCTAACCTTTGCAAAATAAAACCCAAGTTATGTAAGGATCTGGCGGTGCAAATAGGTTTGCCTATCAAGCAATGAAGTATTTTGAAATGATGGCGTTGTAATAACTAAAGCTTCACTTAAGATTTTATTCCACACCAAACTTTCCCCACTTCTTCATCAACAGTCCTGTCTTTCATTTTGTTTTCTTCATTCCCTGTGTACACAGGTTATTATAAACCCTGAAGTATCAAAGCAGCTTTGCAGCAGGTGCAGCTATGAAAATAAAGGATACGAAACAAATATCGGTAGTGTTTGCCAAGTCAAAAAATAAGGATTTTTACAGTTAGACAGGTGTGTGCGTGTGTACATTTATCTAAGGATCTGTGTATCTGTATCACTCCTCCATCCAGCATGAGAGTCCAGACCTACCCGCTTCCAACACATGGAAGAATCCTGACCCAAACAGGTACATTTTTGAACTCAGTACACAGCTGAGCATATGAGCTTATAAACCAGCAGTTCTAAAAATAATTTCACCTATACTAGTCACACATTAAGGTCACATTGTTGCCATAAGATATAAAGGACCATATGAAAAAAAAGCGGGCAAGAAACCAAATGCTGTTTCAATAGCTTTAGAAACAAAACAAACCTGCAAGTCTATAGGGACCCCTATCACCTAATCCATCAAGTCCTGATTTGAAGCAGGCCAAAATGTTGATACTGTCATGTTTCCCCGCGAGGTTCTGTATCTCCAGGTTTTAACTATTAGAAAGGCACAATCAGCTGGTGTGTGGTGTGTAGGTCAATTTACTTCCAATACGCTAATTTATGCAACATTAGCACAGAATGCCAGCTCCAATTCTCTTACTGTTTGCACTCTAGGAGTAGACTTGTATTTTCTGCCAACTCCATTACATCATCCGAAAAAACCCAAACACTTCTTTTTTTTTCTTCTTCTTTTTTTTTTTTTTTTCCCCAAACCCCTGCCACTCTCCTTTTCCTTCTGCCTTCCCCAGCCCTCCGGGAGCTGGCTGCCGTGCGCTGTGCGTGGCGGTGCGGCCGCGGCCGGCGGGGCCGTGTCCATTGTGTGGCGGGGATGCCTCCCTTCCCTCCATCACTGACCTTCGCCTCCCCACTCGCGCTGTTACATAACGCGGTGCCTGCTGCGAGCGGCCACCGCGAGCCCGGGCCAGTGGCCGCCGCCGCCCGACCGCCCTTCCCCGTCCCCAGCGAGTCCCCGGGGAGGAGGGACATGTGGGTCAGCGGGTTAGCAGTACCAGAGCCCAAACAATTCGGGACCGCCGAGAAAACACCCTCCACCGCCGGAGCCGCCCGGGCTTCCCAGCACCCCCCTCTCTCTCTCTCCTCTTCGCATCCATGGAGAAGCGACAGCCGAGCGTTACATAATTGATGGGATCCCGAAGTTGCCCCCCTCCCCGGGCCGGTGCGGGTCCCTCCCGCCGGCCCCGCGCCCCGGCAGCACCATCTGCCCGCGCCGCCGGAGCCTGGGCCGGGAGCGCCGGGAGAGAGGGGGGGCCGTTGTGTAACACCCGCCAACTACGGCCGCTCCGCAAACATCCAGAAAACTCCCCGACAAATTAAGGAAATTTTCTCCAGTGTTTCTGATTAACCTCGTTACATAAGGCGCTTGCATTCCAAATCCACTCTCGCAAGCTCTAAATATACCCCGCGCAGCCAAACGCTCCCTGCACACACGCCCGTGGCCACCCGGCCTCCTCCGGCCGAGCCCGCTCCTCCTCGCCTCGGCATCCGCCGAACGGCGCGCTCCCTGCTCGCAAATCGCCTCTAATTAAATGTTTCGGCGTGTGTCATCTCGATGGCTTTTACTGTACGCGGATTCCCTGAGTGGGAAGCTGCCTGGGAAGGGGGGGTGTGGCCAAAAGGGGAAAAATACTGTAAAACACAAGCCAACACATGATCAGCCATATTCCAACCTACAACCCAAACCCCCTCCGTCCGAGGAGAGCCCGTCTCCCCACCGCCAGCGCCCGGGCATCGCTGCCCCGGCCCCGCCGGCGGCCGCCGAGGGGGCTGCCGCTCCCGCCGGGCACGTACTTTTTTTCACCGCCCGTCATATCCTTCAACAGCCGTGTGTATTATTACATAGCGTTATTTAATTCATTTTTACCCATCACCGAGGGATTTTACCGAGCGAAGCCTCTCTAGCGCGCTCCCCCCCTCTTGTAGGGAGCAACGCTTCATAAATTATTTACAAGTAATTAAAGCGGCAGCCTCCTCCCTCTCGCACGTCTCGGCAAACTCCGGCGCTGTTTGAAGCCGGGCCCGTGTCGGTGCCCGCGGCGGGAGCAGCCCGGCCCCGCACGGCCCCGCACGGCCCCGCACCCCCCGCACGGCCCCGCAGCCCTCCCGCCGCCGGGGCGGCTCGGGCAGCACCAAACTTCCACCGCCCTGAGCCCCCTCAGAGCTGACCCGCACGGCTACGAGACGCAACCTGAGGCAGGAGAGGGCTTGACAGCTGGCCACGGAAAAGGGGGCTCGGCTGTTGGCAGCGCTTCTATTCGGGGAGGGCCGGCGGGGAGCGGCTGAGAAGCCGCGGGCGCAGAGAGACCCTCTGCGAAGTTGTGCACCTTCAACAACGGCATCTACGAGATCATCCGCTCCGCGGTGAAATAATTTTTAAGATACACTTAAATGAATTAAGGGAAAACAGCGCGCAAGAGAGTGAATAAGTCACCCGCAAACCGCAAATCTCCTGTTTAATCACAGATCCCCCATTCACAACAAGCCACAGCACACCAGTTGAGAAACTGTCAAAAGGAGACAGACGAGGGGGAGAAAAAAGGGGGGGAGGAAGGACACTGCAGCTTTAAAAGTTTGTTCCCTTGAATCCCAATACTCCTGCTGTTGCTTTATATATTTATAAAATTATGTAATTTCAGGGGCACAGTACCCATCCGGATACCACAGGCAATAAACGAGGGAGATAGGAAAGCACCAAACACCGCTCAATATTTTCATTGCATTCGTCCCTCCTCCTGCAGCAATTAAAAGAAGCTATAAAAGTTTGCAAGGTTTTGCAGGGGGGTAGAAGCCCGGCTTGTTTGCGTGCGCGGCTTCAACGAGCACGAGCAATAAACCAGGGGATTAAATTGCTGCATTTCCCCCTTCTCTCTTGCCCCCCTCTTCCTATTCCCACCCACCCCCCGATCCCACTCCCCCGGCCCCCTCCCCCTTCCCCAAGTCTCCCTACCTCTGCTGCTGCCGCTGCTGGAGTAGCTCTGCCTGCGGACGGGAGCCGGCGCATCGCTTTTCCGGGCAGGCTCCAGGTTCACCGGGGTGTCCCTGGCGCCGGCGGCCGCCTCGGAGACGCTGCTGCCCGGCTCACTGGCTGCTGGATCGGGGGCTGCCGGAGCGGACTCCATGTTTTTCCCAATGTAGATCGCTTGGAGATGGCGAGCTCCTACACTCCCTCTATCTTCTGTTTCCAGCGCAACTCTATGGTAGGGAAGCAGAAGGGAGAGAGCGAGCGTGATCCAGATGGGATGTGAGCTTGCCTGGCTGTGACCACAAGCAGCGCTAGCGAGAGCTGCACACCCCCCCGCCCCCGCACCCCCCGCGCTCCGCCGCCAGCCCCGCGCCCCGCGCCGGCACCGCAGCCCCCCGAGCGGCCCCAGCGCGGGACCCGCGCCCGCGGGAGGGGGCGGCGGCCACGGCGGGACCCCCGCGGCCCCCGAGCGGGGCCGGGGCACGGAAGGTGCTGCCGCTGGCCGGGGCGGGCGGGGAGCCAGCCCGACCTCCGCCGGGGCTGGGACTGATGCTCGACGCGGCGGTGGGGCCCGGCCAACGAGGCCACCGGGCCCACGAGGAGCTCCCCGCTCCAGCCTCAATACCAGCGGGAAGAGCTTCCAAGCGGGGCTGTCTTCCCACCCCCCCTCCCATGACTGTTGCAGCTGAAGCCGCATCAGAAGATGCCAGCTGTACTAAGCGTCTCAAGACCCACATGTTTAGCAGCCGCGCAGCCGGAGAAGGCAACATTTCAGACAATACCTCTCTCAATGAAGTACGCTTTGACACAGAACAAAAGGTGACTAGCAAGGTGCCAGGAGACCTCCAGATCCGGTCTGACTTCTGCGAGCACCCTTGTGCAGTTCACAGTCTCAGCAATGGTCAACTCCTTGTCTACTACTTGATGTTAAAATCAAGGAACAGCTGCCACCAACAGTGTATTGGAGAACACATCCCTCCTGTGTAGCAGAGGCCATGTTACATGCAGTCCGACTGCCTCCTGCACAGAAGGTGCTAAAGCTGCCTGCTTTGACTGCTCTGACTAGAGCCACGTCCTGAGTAGACCAAATAATGACATTTTCACTGAAAGCAGTTCAAGCTTTTTCCAAATGGTACTGGATCATGTGCAAGCAGCTGATATGCCACCTTCTGCCAACCAGGACTGTTGCTACAGCTTTCAACACTGCTGATGCTGGTACCTGATGAAGCTTGTAGGTAAACCCTGGACAATTCCACATTCTGCAGTTTAATCACAAGTACTGCACTGCTCTGCCACAACTGCAGGCTGCTCAAACAGCTGTGAGACGTACCACAAGTCCTACCTGCCCCAGGAGCTCGTCCACAAATTGGATTACATCTTGCACTGCTGGCAGTTCTTTTGGTGGAGGAGTGGAGTCTTGGGTCAGTTGATTTGGAGGGTCCTGAAGTTCCAGTTACCCGTATCTGGAAAAAAAGCACCACAGTAGTTCTGATTATCTTATTGTCTACCTCCATCTGAGAGGGGTGGGCAGAGATTGCAGAAGACAGAGTAACATTAGAAACGATTCTGCATTTATTTTCAGAGCATGAATAAATGTGAGGGGATCAGAGCTGGGCTTACAGACCTTGCCCACTGAGTAAACCAGCGCTTGATCTTTGTGATTAAGGACCGGGTTAGGGCAGGCCTGGAAGCCCCTGGGGCACGGACACAAAAGGCTACAAGTTTTTCACCATTGTGAAGTTAAACTGTGTCAAGCCCGATGGAAGCTGTTCCTAGAGAGCAGCTGGGAAGGGGAGCACTGGGAGGGGATGAGGGAGGCAGGAGCACAGTTTGCTCCCTGGGCCTTGTCTGAGGCTGCGGGAGCGTCCCTGGAGCACAGGCTGGCACAGACAGGGGTCACATCTCGGCATGCTCTCACTGGTCCTTCTCTGATGCAGGTTCAGTGGATCAGAGCTGCAATTTCCTGCAAAGCCTCTCCCCTCACTTTTCGCTAATTGGCAGCCTCCAAACACAAGCAAGAATTATGTGATCTGTGGAGAGCGAACTGCCTGTTAGCCCGAGAGAAAGCTTATCCCTCCCTCCTCAGATCAGGGTTTAAGCAGGCTGACCAGGCAATGTGTGTTGGGAATCTTGCCCGGCTAATAAAAAAAGAACTTCATTCCTCAAAGCTGCCAGACCACTGCCTTTCACCAGTGCTGGGAACAATTGGACTACTTGCCACAGTAAGGATTATTCACTTGAGTGTTTTCCAGGACTGGGTTTAGTATTG
Organism: Neopelma chrysocephalum; assembly: GCF_003984885.1. Taxonomy (NCBI): domain Eukaryota; kingdom Metazoa; phylum Chordata; class Aves; order Passeriformes; family Pipridae; genus Neopelma; species Neopelma chrysocephalum. The sequence goes on from NW_020897936.1 coordinate 1,605,631, forward strand.
CACATACTTCAAATTATCCCAGTGTAGTGTGGTTTTTTCTCCTTTTACCTGTTAAAGGCCACTGATATTCACTACACCTGTCTTAGCTATACAATTATCATTTCATGCATCTTTTCCCCCATTTTCTAAAACCAAATAATTTTTCAAATTACTTAGAAGAGAAAGGAGAAGGTTACAACAGGACAACATACAGTAGAGATTTGGTTTTTAAAAGAAATTGTGAGGGAGGGGAAATCACTGGAGTAAACCCAAGTGCCTAGAACATCTGAATCAATGGAGAAGAAAAATTAATTTTATGTTGTTTAACAACATCTCATAAGTCAGTAGCAATTAGAACCAGCTAAAGCACAACAGATTTGTAGCATGTTTGTAGAGGCAACAATCTAAGAGGTTTTGTAGAACCTACTCAAGCAAAAAGACAAAGCAGCTTTGCTCTTGCAAAAAGAGAGGGTGCCTGAATATTGAAAGCACCATGAGCAAAGAAAATAGGGTGACAGTTCACGTGAGTTTTGTCTAATGGATGAAAATCATCACAACTTTTGTCAAAACCTCCCTCTCCATGAACCTGTTCTGCTAAGATGTTTCCCGAGCACAGAAAAGGTCTTACTCGTCCTTCAGTCTTCTATTTCTAGCTTCCAACCCATACTAAAATGGTTCATTAACTTTGATCACTAAGCTTGTCTCAACAAGTGAGATGGCATTAGCAGCAAAGACAGGTATGCTGAGAAACTTGAGGATAAATGTTTAGTTAGGTTTAAAAGGGCTTTAGAAACTGCTGCAGATGTTACCTGCAACAGATCCTACCAGAGGTAACAGTAATGGAACAAAAAGGGACAAGTATCACCAAACATCTCTTATTGATTTTATTGATTTCATGTAGATACGGTGACTAATAATTTTTAAAAATTTAATTAAAAAAATTCACACAAATCTTATGTGATTCTGAAGTAGACAAGATATAAAGATCAGATGGACACTTTTTCAGAGCACTGACACAGCAACAGAGAAAGTGGCAGGAGAGCTACAATGCACATAACCAAACACACAGAAAGGGACTCTTTCCAGGTACACAGAGCACACACACACATGCAAGAAAATCATAATTCACATGAGAACAGTACAACACCATTTTGTGTGGTGTTCACTGCCCATTAATATGCAAGTCTGTTTTGAATCTAAGGTAGTCTGTAAGGGTCTTTCACATACATAACTAATACAGCTGTTGAAATATTTCCCTTCAAAAAGAATGCCAAATACATTCCTAACACAGGAGTTACATAGAACAGTTGAATATCTCAAGTTGGAAGGGACCCATAAGGAGCATTGAGTCCAACTCCCTGCTCCTCCATGACAGTCTACAACTAAATCATATGACTAAGAGCTTGTCCAGAGTCTTGTATAATAGCCCACAGTCTGGGCTCTGAGCTACCTCTGGGCTACTTCTTTGATTTTTATTTGCTGGATACTTTCCTGCAGCCTGAACTCACCAGGCTGGAGCTCTATGCACTTGGAGAACTGGAGATGTCCAGGGATGATGTGCAGCAGAGTCTTGCCATTGTGCATAACTGCCTCATTGGGTCTGGGAACATTCTGCCTCCTCTGAAAGGAGAAAGGGTGGCTCATCTGGTCCCAAGCCTGATGTCTTTGGAAGAGACAAAACTGTACCCTGGTGTTGACTATGATTTCTCAAGGGAGAATTACCGATGGTCTCTTCTCCCAGGCAACGATCAGCAGGACAAGAGGGCTGGGTCTTAAGCTGTGCCAGGGGAGGTTTAGGTTGGATATTAGAAAGAATTTCTTTCCATTGAGGGTGATCAGCCATTGGAATGGGCTGCCCAGGGAAGTGGTGGATTCTCCGTCCCTGGAGGTTTTTAAGAAGAGACTGGATGTGGCATCAGTGCCATGGGCTGGGAACCACAGCAGGGTTGGATCAAGGGTTGGACTTGATGATCTCAGAGGTCCCTTCCAACCCAGCTGATTCTGTGATTCTGTGATTCTCTGGCCACACCACACACACACCAAGGGGACTGTCAAGCCTTCCTAGGAAGCTTTGTCAGCTGCAGTCTAGCAGTTGCAGACAATATACTGTGCAGAGATGAATAACCATGAGGGCAATGCCTGAATAATATCGCAGAGTTACAGCTGCTCCTCCTGTACAACAAGTTGCCAGGGCTAAGGCACATTTGCCTCTGTTGGGCACATTCCCCTCCCTGTGGGTTTGATGTCTTTGCAGGAAAAAAGAAAGCAAAAAGTTCATGGGTTGAGGACATTCAGAAGAGCAAGTTTCAGAGTGAAGCAAAGGTGTAGGACACCTCCTAGTCCTCAGTACAAGTCTGATGTCATCACGCTTATAGACCAATCTTCAAAGGAGGATTTAAAACATATGCGTCTATTATTTGGAATGATATTCTGTGGCGTATCTTTTAATGGTTTACAAAGCTTTAGTTAATTAAATTTCACAGTAGGACAAGAAACTGCTTCCACTGGAAACACATGCAGCCTATAATACCTGAAAGCAACTTTCTCAAAATTATGCACCCCATTAAGCTTCAGCAAAAACAGGCAGACTAGTAAACTACATGTATGGAACCTGAATATTTGGCAGTAATTAAATTAAACACTACTTGAACAGCATTCTCTTGTATCCTAGATGAAAACAAAATTAAAAAAATAATAATAGGAGAGAAATAAGACAACTGTGCTGGAGGCACTGTGACTGGGTGCAGTTTCAGTGGACCCTTTCCCACAACCTTTATCTCTAAGCAAAGTGGAAAGCTCATCAAACAGTTCATCTGGAATTTACACTCACAGATATAATTTTGTTTGTTTTAAAGAGTGAGGAGCAATTGTTAACTAGCACAGCACAGATTCAGCAGAATCTCCTTCTTCCTGCTGCAAAGTCATCGTGTAAACTATGAGCTGCTTTTCATTGTTGGTTAAGCCTCTATTTCCACTTCGCTCTCCTGCCATTTGGATCCATTCCTTACTGTATTTTCTGTTTCTGAAAGAAACTGGAGAAGCACCCAACACACGAGGTAATGAATCCTTTGTGCTTATCTGTACAGCTCTATGTCCACAATCAGCATCCCCTGATATACAGAGTAAGCATCAATAGCAAGGCCAGTTCTTAAGAATTCAATACTTTTTGTGAATGAATTAAGGCAAAAGGCCCAGATATATCCACCTTTCTCAGCAAGCTGTTTTTGCTGTTTTCTTGAAGATGGTTAAAAAAATGACTGAATATTTTCCTGTAGCCAGATGAAGACCTTTCTCACGTTTCACACGCTTGCAGACAACCTCTTCCTCCCACAAAGGTAAGCTAATTGAATTAGAGGAGCAACTCAGCCTGCCCATGTTCCCTGGAGAATCAAAGGGAAATAGGGAAGAGAAAAATCTGATCCAAAGATACATTTTTCATCTCAAGAAAATGGAAGCTTTTTTTAGTGAAGATCAGTAAATGAGACGCCATCTCTGAAATCTTGTATCACTTGCAGTCCAAAGTGGGGGTGGTTGTTTTCTAATTAACTCTTGCTTCAGTATCATCTTTTTCACTGTGCTTTTTACTCAATAGCTGTTTCCTCAAATACTACATTTATTATGGAGTTTATCCATAATACCAACTAGTAACTCACACTTTTGTGCCAGAAGATGTGTCTCTCTAAAAGTAGTAGTGGGTTGAAAGCAGATTAAAGTAAGGAGAAAAAAAATACCTTATCCTTGATAAACCCATTGCTATTGTCTATATGATCATTGTGCACATGCCTTCATACATCTCTGTCATTCTCCCAGCGTATTCCACCAGCAACTCCTCTCAATATACCTTACCTGAAAGAACCATCCCAAGATATTTGGCTCACTGGCAAGATCCTGAAACATCTGAGCATTCAAATGCATTTGGAAAGTTCACTTTCACACAAAAATCATTAAGGAATTTTGCACTAGCCAAGCAAAAACTTATCAGACTAAAAGTTCTTAGTTGTAAATCATCCTGAGTAGGAAAGCTACAAGTGACCTTGTGTTACAGTGCATTAGCATGTAATTAATAAGATACTTTCTAGAAAGTGTCTAACACATCACAGGAGAGCACAGTCAAGTCAAAACACAAAGTTGCATATTTGCACGAATGTAAAACATGGCCAAGTGATATTCTTTGTGATTAATTTTCTCTAAGTATCTGAAAGAACGATGACAAAAGAATTCCTGTGTGTCTGAGGTCTGTGAGGAGCATCAGTGTGGGGATGCTCCTTTCCACAGGAAAGGTGCTCAGGGCTTCACCCCCCACCAACTCCCAGCCCTCTCCAGCACAGCACCTGCAGAAAGGTGGGGATGTTATGGCCAGAACTGTCTGCCTCTTCCCACTCCTTCCCATCCCAGCCATCCAAGGGAACATCCCAAACAGGCATTGAGAGCTCTCCCAGGATTCCCACTGCACCACCAAGGAGCCCTGCCTGCACACCTTCCCGTTTGCCTTCCTTCTCCCCAGGGCCCAGAACTTGATCTTCTGGCTGGCTTAGAGACACAAAAATTACCTTCACTGAGCGCCTACCAAAAATTACAGTCACCAGCAGTGTAATCAAGCAGCCCAAATACACAGCAGAGACATTCCAGCTTGGATGAGCATTAAAACTGAATTACGCCAGAAACGCACAAGTGAAAGTTGTCATTTTATTTAAGATAATTAGTCAGGTTTTACATAATTTGGGGCCTCATTTGATTTATATAAACACTGTATCTAGTAAAATATTCTTATTTCAAGGAAAGATGGGAATCTGTCTGCTGCATGCAAAGGTCAACTGGTGTGCCCAGCATTACAGAAAACATATATTCTGCTGCCTGCTTTAACCCTTTGAGAGCTTATCACTCCACCAGAGAACAGCCTGGGTCTTTTATAATAGTAAGTCCAAAATTTTACATATTCTATAGAGACTGGAAAGATTATTATGAAGCTTCAAATATTATGCTGAATAAGGAATCCTTGGAAGAGGAGTTTCATAGTGAAAATATTCCGGTGTGTTAATGGAACAAAGTTATGGTCAGACAGTAAAGATCAGTTTTTCTCTGTTTGGAGGTGAGAGGGAAGAGGGCAAAACTATTTAGCCTTCACAACTGACGTTTTTCATAGTGGTAAAAAAACAAATTTGGCTGTTGTTAGAGCTGTCTTAGTGTTCTATAAGGCACCAAAAATCCAAAAGAAGCCTTGAAATTTTTTCAGCTTTTTTTTTTATCTGATGGAAAAAAGGTATCTTATAATCAAACAAAATATTTAATTAGACTTGCAATTAAAAGATGTGTTTTGTGCCTTGATTTTTTAACATTCTAAAAAAGAAGTTGGGATGTGCTTCAAAGTAAAACAATGTTTTCCTTAAAAAAAACCCAAAACAAACAAAAGCAGAACAACAAAACCCCAAAGAAACTGCTGAAACATGTTTACAAAGGAACTTCAAGGTTTTGCATGTTTTCCAATTTCTTCTTTTTCAATTGAATATCCATTTCCATATCAACATACATTGGCACACTCTCTCCCTCTCTGGAAAGTCAAGGGGAAAAAATTACAAAACATATTTATTTGAAACAAAAATTATTTCAAGCATGGATTTCTTGATAGTTTATTTGCAACCATCTTTAATTTAAATAAATTGGACAGGGTCATTAGCCAAAGAGCTGCTACCTTCAACTCTTTAAACAATGCTTTTTTATTTACATCTTGGATTAAGCAAATTATATATCAAAACATCAGATTTTTTCCTTCTCATTCGAAGAACACAGAAAAAAAAGCAAATTTCAGGTAAAGTAAACCTGGCAATGCAAGATCCCAGCCCTGTATTTCTGGCTCCTTCCAAGCCTATGAATGCAGTCCTAACTGAGATCTTTTTCTTCTTGAAAGACCCTTCACTTTTCTTTAGAAGAAAGCCATTATTTAAAAACAAAAACAGGCCATGTAAAATGTCCCCACAAATGTATTTACACACACTACATGCTCACATTTAGAAAAATAGTTGCCTTGCAGGTTTCATGCAAAAATAGAAAGCTCTTTCCTACACAAAGTTTGTTTTAGTAGTTGAGGTTTGAATCTTGTGACTGGGAGACTTCATGATAACCCACACAGTTATTTTGAAGTTTGAAGCCAAAGTAAAACCTGTTATAGTCCACAGATTCTTGGAGTACTCATCCAGTTCAGGTTGTCACGTGTAGCAAATGTTATGGTACGTTTCTTTCTATCTTTACAACCTTCCATAATGGGCAGGATTCTTTCACAAGGCAAAACTACCAAAGATTTAAAAAAAATTAAAAAGATGTACGAAAGTAAAATCCTGGGTGGTGAATAACTCATGGGAAAATCACTTACTTCCAGAAAACAGAACATATTTTTTTCCCCATCCTTCATGAATGTGTTGCCCTGTGGACATATTAATGAAGTGTCTGCAGGACTTTTCCCAGATTCTTTTTGCAGTTTCCACCATGTTCCATCTCTACAGACCTGCCCCTGGTCACTCAAAATAATCAACACAGACTTCACTGGCAATTTTGCTTTTTCTCACCTTAGCATGATGGCAATCATTTGCCTCCAACTCAAAGAGGTAAGAAAATGATTTAATATCTACAGCACCAGCTTTACACTATTACAATTTATCTCTTTTTCGAATTATCTATCTGTATCCTTTATAATACACTGATATTTTCCTGGTACATGCACCAGTGAAAACTACTGCTGTGCCTCCCCTCCACGGAGACTTACAGCTTTACAAGATCTTTATTGTGATGTTTAATTACCAGAAGGAACAGAGAGATCAGAGAACAATTTTCAAAGCAACAACAAGTGGTTCACTTTAAAGTTCATTACTAATGTTTGTGGCTTTTCATAAATCAATACAAACATGCAAAAACAACATAGCAGCTCTACTTTGGATTTTTTGATTGTCTGAATGTAAAACTGCACTCCTAACAAATACGAGCTGTACATTCCCTTTGTACCCCTAAAGTTGCAAAATTTGTCAGGGGAGAAAATTTTTGAAATCAATGAGTTTTAGATTTTGAGAGCCAAACGATGGATATTTCTCACAAAAAAGGAAAAAAAGAGAAATATTATTTATCTAGTGATCACCAGTCTCCCACTGCGAATTTTAAGTTTTCCCCACTTTCTCACACCTCAAAAAATACCAAGATCTAACGAAACTAGGAGGAAGAGGTTTAATGAATAAGGAACAATTGCTATGGCTTTTATCACAAGTGCTTTATGCCCCTCTGCTTGGAGCAGACACGAGGCGAGCAGCAGAACAGAGCGACTCCCCAAAACGAATGGTTTCAACTATTCTCTCATTTCGGGTCCCCAAATCCAGGAGAGCAATTTCTTCCTTCAGATTCAGAAGCCCTGAATGCTTTTCCACCTGGCAATCTTGCAGTTCCATCCCGGGATCTCGTGTTCCTTGCCCTGGCACGCTGGGCCCCCGTCTGGTCAGCTCGGAGCTTACGTTCCAACACCAAAAACATTGAGGAGTCAGCCATGCCCTCTGCAGCAGTGCTCACAGGAGAAGCTTCATGGGATGCAAAGTTTATGTTCCTTCCAATCTGATCTCATAACTCTATTCCACCGGGACATCTTTATCAAGGAATAGATTCTTGGCCTAGGATGCTGAAATTAAAAATTCCTTACTAATTAATTTTTAGCTGGCATGAATCAGAGTCTTTTTAAGTTCAGTAGGAACTGTAAGTCTATTCTCCTTGTTTAACCACTTATAATTAAAGATAAATAAATAGCTCAGCTCTGTTTTTTCCCCAGATGAACATACTGATTACCACAGTAGGTTTTTCTGCAGAACTTCAGTTTGTGGATGTGGGATTTTTAAGAGTCCAACTCTCCAAATGCTTTCCCCTGAGAGAAAAGGGGATGGGGGAGGTGGATAGTTCTGAAACTGAGCATAAAATTTTTCCAGTAATATTTTTTAAAAGCCCATAATTGTTTTTAGTACTCAAAGATGGAATACTTGTTTAAATGACCATGCTTGCATAAGCTTCTAAACCCCTTTTATAAGCAAATTTGTGTACCCTCTGGACTGCACACACAGACACAGGACAACCATACATTTGCTCAAGATTTTTTGTATCAGGTAATTACAGCTGTGTGCCCCTTTTGGCTACACACAATTACTGGAATGTGTACCTCAGACTTTAGGGGCAAGCAAAACATCCAGGAAGCAAAATATTAGTGTCAGTGGACTTACACATATTTATGTTATTAAAAGATTGGGGGTTTTTGAGAAGTAAGGCTTAGGAAAGCATATAACTAATGAAGAGTGAAACTAATAAAATGCTTTACGTGACACATACCTAAATGCTTTGCTGAACTAGGACCTCATAAATACCAGGAATATGATCTTTAACACCCTGGATTTGAAAACAGACTGTTAAACCACAATATTTTTAAACTAGCAAAGCTTCCTTCTGAGAAGAAAAAAAAAAGGATTAAGATATGTGTCACTTTTTCTCTTTTCAAATGTCTCCTCTTTCTGAAGTTTTGAGTCAAACTCAAGAAACAGAGTGGTACCAAGGTAGTCAGAGAGTTGCAATAAACTATTTTACTGCTGGAAAACTAAGCTGTCTTTTTTGACTGGTCACATGATATCAACTGTGTTCCCCTGGCAGCATCTACAGAATCACGAAGAGGAGAGTTAGGAGAAGTCATGACAACAACAGTCCTCTGTCTGATGGCTGTGCCATCCCTAAAAATTGAAATGTCCTATATGTGCATGTCCATACGTGTCTGTACACTGGGCAGTCACACTGCTCACTGCAGGGACTTGGGGGTTTAGTGTCTGGACCTTCAGCAACACAGAGGAAACAGCTCCGTGCTGGAAACGTGTGGATTGATTTCCTGCTTTCAGAATTAGCTACCAGGAAGCTCAGGCCAAGCTACACTTCTTGTTTTGCCAGTAGTGGGAAGCAAGACATCAAAAGGACCACAGATAGTTAAACAATATTCCTTGTTCTTGTACAGAGGCAGCAACCTGCCCGAGCTTCTGAGGAAGGCAGAGCAGGGAAAAGCAACCCCAGGGATGAGGGACCATCACAGCCCTCCCACAGCACTCACCACCTTTTCTCCCCTCCTCTGTCCCTTTGGCTTTGCTCTGTTCCTGCTGTTACAAACCAACATCCCAGTTCAGAAGAGCTGCCCAGTCACCTGAGCCACAAACTCACAACAGGGATAACTCCAGCTATTCAAACCTCCATGCTCAGGGTTTCAAAGAGTAGGACTTCACCTACAGCTGGAGAATTTTGGGAACCACCTGGGAGCTGTCAAAGCCCAGCAGCTGTTTCAGTGTTGAGAGAAACCAGTCATGTCAGGAGCCATTTAACCAGGATTCCCATCAGCCTTTTCAGAATCCTGATTCCTTCCCATATCTGTGACACTACAAATCCATATAGCTCTGATCCAGATGCTCCTTGGTTTGTGACTGTCTTGAATTCACACTGTGTCCACCTTCTAAAGTTCTTAAATGGTGGCAGAAAGCCATTAAGGCCAATAGAGGAATAAATGAGGATGTGCATGGTTTAAATTTAAGTGAATACACACAGAAACCTGTCTGTGGTATTTAGTGATCTGCACTTTGGGAAGCACTGTTGTCCTCAAACACAGGAATTCAATAAATAGCTTTCAAGGTATTCATTAAATTTCTGGTGTAGATAAATAATAAGAGTCAGTTATTCATTAGTATGCAATACCTGAAAACTATCTTTTATCCCTTCTGATGAATCTGATCCAGGGTTTCCCTGCTCTTGGAGGGAACTAAAATTGTAGCTGACAGAACTTTACCTATAAGAAAGCAGAAAGAATGAATGAATTACCCAAATAAGCAAGCAGTTTACCCCAAATTTGTAAAAAGCTATGGAAAAAAATTCTTTTTAGGGAAAGAGTTTTAAGCATGGCACTGCTGGTCTCACACATCCAAACAGCATGCAAGCCCTCCAGGATGCAGAATCAGTGTCAGCTGTTGGTGACTTAGTCAGCAACAAGTCGTCTGCCTGTCCTATTAAATCTGTTGCCTATGAGCCCTCCCTGGTAACAGGGAAAGAGCCTCCTGCATAAAACCCTCTTCATAATTTCAAAACTTCAGTCCTGACTCATCCCAACCACAGACTTGCTTTTGGTTACAGAGAAATTGTTTTGTTTGATTTTAATTTCATTCTGAATTAGAGCAGCATTATTATTCTTCCCAGAAAGCAGAAGGAGTTAGTGTGCAGCTATTTTATATTTAAGCAAGATTGTCCTTAATGCTTTCAATTTTAGTGTCATTGCCTCTGCAGAATGTGTGATATTCAGAGTTTGGTCACTGCTACTTTCTTTATCCCAGCAGGGTCCCAGTGCAAGCAGTTCTTACGCTGCTATAGCAGCTCAGCCAAGCAGGACCAGGGGTGTTGTGTTCGTACTGCTGTGTCTGACTAGACCAGCAGCAATGATGAACATTCTGAAACACAAATCTCTGAATGCTTGAGAAAATATTTAAAGAAATTGGCTCTTCAAAAAGAAGAAAAGATCCCATTTTGCAGTGCAGTTGAGAAAGTGCTGTGAAACCCACTCCCAGCAGAGTGTTCTCCACGCTCTGGGAAGATGAAGCAAATGAGTAAATTCCTGCAGTTACCCCCAAGAAGAATTGTTGATTACTAAACAGGTCCACAGTACTACTGGCCTCATTCACAGATGGAAATGCTTTTCTGTGAATGGTCATTTACCAGAGTGTTTCTCACTGTTGTTCTAATCCTGGACCAGGAGCCACACTTTTAGACTCCTAAGAAAGATTATACGAAAAATTTGCAAGCTCTGCATCACCTCCCTTCCTGTTCTGGCTCCAGAAAAGGCAATTTCTGGATGAACCTGTGCACATCTCTAAAGGATCACTGCTCACCCATCACCCTCAGGCTCACTCAGGAGAGGCAGTTCCAGCCCTGTGCTGCAGGCAGGACTCCCCCAGTTTTTTCTGAGAAAGCCCAATCACCAACGAGCTGGGAACACACCACCCCAAAGCCACGTGTCAGACAGCCCTGTTCATCCCCCTGCACCCTCAGAAAGCAACTGTTCCCGTGTTCCCAGCATCAGCATTCCTTTGGAACAGATTTTTTCCCCCCCATCTTCATTTTGCCTTGCACATTAGTGGGATGGGGATTCTTCTGGAATAAGAGGCATGCAAGCCTTGAACCTCGGAGCACCTGACTGCTCCAGTCCCTGTGTGGGAGAGAGCTTCTATCCAGCACAGCCTTGATGGTCAGATAGTCTATTGAGTACAGCCCAAATGAATTTGTCCACTGCATTTCATTTGGCAAAACAAATGGAGGGCACTTGCTCCTGAGAGAGGCAATCCCAAAGAATGTCATTCTGTGACCGTACTTTGCAAACTCCTGTTGTAGACAGTGTTCTGCCTGGTCAGCCAAAACGCTCAGAGATACCCCTGAGATAGAAAGGATCCCAATACTCATGTACAAACAGCAAAATTCATGCCCAGAAAACACAGTAGTCAGATGTGACATAGTACAAATCCAGGAGTGAGCACATTAAGTTGTCCTGGCAGCTTTTCCACTCATTGAAATCTTACAGTAGTTTTCAAACATGGAAATAAAAACTGAGACTTGCATTATGTCCTGCATGTTCCCCAAACTTGGTACACTTGAGATCATGTGAAAGCGGATGGAAGGAGTAGGAAAACTAGAGCTGGTTTCTCCTTAATGAGACTCCTCAAACACCAGGCTTTTACCTGTGCAAACACAGGCTCAGCCTGGATACAGGCAAGTCAAAGCAGCAGGTTTAGGCTGCCTGACAAGTTGTGACCAACAGCAGGACCCTGTCAGAGGCTGGCTGTTGTCAGGCCCACAGACCAGTGTCTTTCACATTAGGCTGAGGAGGTGCTTTCAGACCTTCAGAACAGCCCAGCTGGAATGACTTTTGTGCTGTCTGTGAATTTATCAAGCCAAAGATGTTCTGAAACTACAACTTGCCAGTTCAGGTTGCAGTGGGGACTTGTACTAAGAGGTTGGGTTGTGCCTGAGCTGCTCTTTGTCACGTTCTCTGATTCTGAAATGCAAAATTGCTGAGCTGGGATATTACCCCCCTGGTGTGCTACAGCCACCTCCTGCACCTCAGAAGCAGCTCTTACACACTTAGAAGGATGCTCCAGCTGCAAACTTTGAAGGGTAATTTTGAATCACACTTGGACTTCAAGAGGTTCTCCCAAAGCACAGGGCTCTCGGTGTGCAGGTTGATGGATGCTTCAATACTGAGTATAAAGTCTTCTGTGTTATTTGTTGCTATATTTATGTTTTAACCCATCAGTGGGTTTAATTATGCTGCACAAGCAAAAAATGCAGCTTTCTCGAGTTACTTCTCCACGGAAGTGTTTCAGAAGCTTTTAATCTTTTCTGGTGGGGTCTTTCACATGATGTGATACAGGAAACAAACACAAGGTAGAACAACAGCCATGTACTACTCTGTTGAGCATTCCCAGCATGGAAAAATCATCTCCTTTTTCAAGTTTCTATGCACCATTAAAGAACCAGAAGAGGCAGAGGGAACTGCATTCTGTACTGGAACCTTAGGAAGGGAGGGTTTAGTCGTCATAAAGGGAGAAAGGGATTTACTGAAAAATAGATAAAAAACTAAATGCCACTTTCTGGATTCTGGTAATCATCATAAACCACTCATTTTACTACTTCTTTCAGTTTTCACTTTTATCCCTTCTCATAGATAAAAGTAGCTGGAAACACTTAATTTCCATCCATCTCAGCTCTACTAAAATGATTGAGGAGAAAATATACTGTAGTCAGTGACCTTCTATCAACTGGGCTACATTGTGCATCTAGAAATACAAATGAGGTTTGATACTCAGTCAGGTTTTCAGCCAGGGATAGCTCCACACCTTCACAAATACCACACAGGTTTATCCATGTCTGTTAAAAAAGGGGTTGTCCTGAAACGCTTGTTTTTCAAGGGAATTTTCGGAGCACTAGTTTTCTGACAAATTTCAGTTATTTTTCCTTATTCAGAACACAAGTTTTTCTACTGATTGATGTGGGTTTTTCTCAAGGCACTGGTACAATGTATGAAATGGGAAGATGAGAATAAAGACTAGTTGCAGAGGTCATATCAAGGTAGAATATCACATAATAATACTAGAACAGTTACACTGGCGCAAAACCTGAGAATCATTTTTGGATGGTGATGATTTTCTGTAGATCATGAAGTTCCAGTCCCTTTTCAGTAGAGGTTCCTCTATCACCTTTGAAAATCAGGCTTAGAAAAAAATTCAGTATTTTCAAAAGCCCTCCTGAGCAGCTGGAGCAGAATTCACAGAAAGGTCCCTGCACAGTGACACTGAGCTTCACAACATCCAGCTCAGTCAAACAGGGCCTGGAACAATCCCCAGTGCCCAGCTCTGTGCCCAGGGCTCCTCCACAATGCAGAGGGAGGGTCAGGCAGGGCTGAGGTTCCCGCAGAGTGCCAGAGATGTCTGAAGGCTGCAGGCACCAGGGGAGCAATCCCCACTGCAGGGACACGGCTGCCCCTCTCTCAGCTCCCAACACAGAGGCTCTTTCTACCATAAACCAGAGGGCACAGCTGCCTTTTATCAAAAGCTGCAGGAAAAACTCTTCTTTCCTCTAATAGCTCATCAGTTAGAGCTCTGACAAAAGTGTTAGGACACTTCTAATTCCTCCTCCACGTAAGGTCCACACCTTTTACACAGGGGAGCACTTCCAATTTCTGTCGCTGAAGCTCTCTCTACTTTCCAAAGGACAAGTGGGAAAGAGAATGGTGTGACCTGGCACTTCCATCCTGCTCCTAAAGACACACACCCATCAAATTGTCTCCTACACTAAAGGCAGGGAACAGACTCAGTTAATCAGAGGATTTACTGAAGTGACATGAACTAAGGTGCCAACATCACTGTCACCAATACCTGCCCCTCTGGGGGAAGGCATCCAGAACAAGCACAGGTTTTCCTTCCCTGCCCCACAACACCAAAGAATCCATCCTGCAGCACCATAAGGCTGCAGCCCCACCTCTACAGTGGCTCAGGACAGTCACTGCTGCCACAGACACCAGTTTGCTGATTGGCACCATCACACCTCATCTCACGTGTACCGAGCTGGGGGAACGTTCAGGACCTGACAGGAACCTCAGGCTTCACTTCTGTGTTTGAAAACAACTGTAAGATGATCACTGTGACAGGATCTCCCAGCTCTTGCAGAACCCTTAATAAGCAGCGAGTAGGAGGGCAGTGCCTCTTCAGAAACTCACTGCTCTGGGACAGACAGTGGTCTCCACATCCTTCCATATTCCCATCTTCCGTTGGGAGTTAAAATTCGGGAGGAGACACTTTCTCTCAGGATTTCACCAGCCCAGCTGCAGCAAACACAGGGGGAGCAGAGGTGCTGAGGAACAGGGACAGCCCCAGGGTGTTCTGATCCCAGCCAGGAACCTTCAGGGGCAGCTCTACAGAGCAGAGAAACCCCCCAGCTTTAGCCCAAATTAACCTCCCAGCGTTACCCTCCTACCCAGTGCTGATTTGGCCCCAGTTCAATCCATCCCAGGAGGCTCATGGTGAGCAGAGGGAATTCTGCTCGAATCTAATGGATGTGCCCTTGATTGGTTTTACTGCTTAACTCTGCTTTGAAATGAAATGGGGCAGCTTCAACTCATTACTCTCCAATATTTGCAGAAAAGTCATGAGATTGCTAAACACACCCATTTATAATGGAAACTATTGTGCTGAAAAGTTTAATGTTCAGCATTATTTCATTTCTGATTCAAAATATGTATCGATGCGACTTTTTGACATACAAAAGAAGTTTTAAAAGCTGCATTAGGGAAACTTTCACACCTCGAAGTTTATAGTATAAAACAAGATGTAATTTATGCTCTTGGCTGCTTTCAACCTCTTTCAGCTGAGAAAATTACAGTGAGGAAAGTATTTGAAATGTCAGACAAATAGTATTAATATCACAGGCACTCTGAAAATCCAAATAGTTCTTTAATTAAAACTTGTTTTAAGTTTCTTGTCAAAATAAGGAGGTTGCCTGGGTCTTAGCTGTATTTAGGCAAATGTCAGCAGAGTTTTCAGGCCTGGAGGAAAAGAAGTTTATTAAGAATTTGGTGCATCTGCTTTGGCCATTCATGTTTCTCATTTGATTGAGTTCTGGCCCCAACAGATGCTTGATGAAAAAGCTCAGCTGCTACACATTTTTACAAGTACTGTAAGTCTTGGGGGAAAAAAAACCAAAACACACAAAACAAAATTGGGGAAGGTACAAGAGAAACAGAGTGGGAAACACAGACTTGCGGATCTTTTCATTTTTTTCTGAACAAATACAGAATTAAAAGACTTAAATTAGAAACTAGGCCTATTGATATACCTGAAAAATCAATAAAAGTGCAAAAGTACAGTTTATCACGTCTGTAGAAACAGCTAAATATGTCTGACTGTTTATTCAAAAAACGTAAAATGTGACTTTTTTCATAGTTCTTCTGTTCATTAAGATTTGTGAAGTCGTGCTTAGTTCAAGATCACTATCACTTGTTCAGTGGTGAAATGGCATTAGAAAACCAATACTAAACAGTGAGCTTCAGCCTCTTGAAAACAGAAATTCCACCAAAGATTGGAAGCTCATTTCAGAAGCTGTCCCTCTTTGCCAGTGTGCCACAGAGCTTATGTGTCACCCGCCCTCTTGCTTTTGTTTCTGGAAATTCGACATGAAGACTGTGACTGTGGGAGGCCACTGGCATTGAAGAGCTGGCCCTTTTACACTTTTACACTGGCATCTTCTGAGCTTGTGTCCCACAGCTGGGTTTAGCAGGCTGACCAGAATAAATCTGTGTTTCACCACAGAACTTGAAGGGCACTGAGTCTAAAGACCCCTGACTTCCATAGCTTTGTGTAGCAGTGCTAAAACCGAGAATGTGTGATTTCTCTTCAAGTTATTCACAATTTTATTAATAAATCCTACTACAGAAACACCTGCTTGACACATGCAGTGGGTAACTCTTCAGATGAGTGTTCTGGATATGAGCCCGTTGCCTCTCCAAAGCTGGTTTTATAGTTTAACACGTTTTCATATGGAAAGTCTCTGTTTAGGTTGGTAACTGGAACTTAACCAGCATTTTCCAGCACCCACTCCCAGCATGATCTGTGCAGGGCAGATAGAGACTACCAGCTCTCAACTTCATGTTGTCCTGTTGGTCTTCTTGTTTAAATCCTCACTCAATGCAGAAGAAATACTTCCAGACCTCTTGCTACATTCAGACCCAATTCTTTTACTACAATTAAGATTGCAAGGAAGGTAGGAACTGTTCAGGTGTTATCCCGAACTGCTGGGTTGCACTCAGTCCAGCTGCACAAAGACACTGGGACCAAGCCTTCAAGGAAACACTCACAGTTATTACTAAATTAATGGTCACAAAGGCACTATGTGCTTACAGAATTGAAGAGTTCTTTAAAAGCAAAAAAGGGATTTTCATGCACCAGCCTCAAACTTTCAGAGTGTTTTAAGGAAACTAATGCACAGTAACAGAGGTGATGACATTTCTCCTCTAATTTATCCTTAACTGCAAGCTAAATTCCTTTTTCTTTCTAAAATCAGAGATAAACGAGCCAAACAGATAAACTTCTACACATTGCATAATTTGTACAGCTCATCCTGTTCTTTAGTAGAAAAACTTGGATGCAAATACTTTTGACTCTAAAAAGAGGTAAAGCTGTGATCCCAAAGAGAATTATTTGAGTGCATCCAGTTAAAAGACACATGGCAAGAACTGAGGTTTCCCGTGTTTCCAGAACTGGAGTGCAAACATCACAACAGTCTGTCTAAGGCACTCTTCAAAGGGCTTTAGAAAAAGGCAAAACTTCTCATATTCTTACCCTAAGACATTCATGTTTCTTTTTCCTTGTGCAAAAACATTTCCAAATTGCTACTTTCACAGCCTGTAAAAGTTACCAGACTCTTGATATAGGAGCTGACTTTAGATCAAGCCCCAGTATACTCATTTTTGGGCTTTAAGGAACACATATAGCACGAATTTTATTTGTCCTACCCGCCGTGTTATCACAGCCTCATCTTCTATTCCCTGTTGCAAAATTCAATTCCATGTGATTTTCATATAATACAGACAAGAAAATCCCTCAAGGAACTTTTTACTGATTAGACTTTTAAGAAACTCTTCTCAGTCATCATCCCAGTGAACAAAGACTTCCAAATTCAGGCCTACAGAAAGCAATCCCAGAAAATCCTGAACCACACCAATAATTTTATTAGTATTTTTCGTCATCCTTTTGGTTTTAAAACTCTCCTCAGATTTTCTTAAACGTCAGACTCCTTAAATGTATCTTAAATATTTAGACATGCTCTTGTCACCGATTTATATCAACATAAACTTAGATAAGGGTGGGGTTTTTTCAGAATTACTTGTTTCTTACGCCACAGTGACATGACTGTGCACATACCCAGGGCACTGAAATCACACTGCTGGCTGTTACTTAACTATGAGCAAACTGAGGCAGATGAACTGGTTTGCAGAAAAATAGCATATTTCACTGACAGTTTACATTCAGCTTTGCAGAGTCCTTAATGGTTCACTGTTTGGGTTTTTAATGCTACAAACAAGGAATTATTTACAGCAGCTCCTTCAGAATGGATTTTTCAAGGAGTCTCCAAATTCCAGTTTAGGAAATGCTTACCTTGATGTCCAATAGGAATGTTCAGCTGTACTAAAATGCCATACCCAATTTTCATAACAAAAATAGGGCAGTAACACACACACACAAAAAAAAGCCAAACTGAAGAAAAACAACCCAAGCAAGCCTAACTATAAGAACATCATTTTGAGGAAAAAACCAAATCAAAATAAACAAACAAAACCCAGAAGAAAAACAAAACCAAAGAAATATCAGAATAAAAAGCCATCAGGTTACTCTTACTCTTTAATGAGAAAATATAGCTTTTATACAACAACACACTACTTTTTTATGAGATTTCTACCTCATACAAAAAAACCCATATTTTTTCATGCCACAAGTGTAACTCCTGCCTTAAACTCCCTGTAGTCTTCAAACTTTAAAGAAATTATCATGTTTGCATTGTTTTTAAACATATTCTTACCACTTGTCTCTACGTTACCAGTGCTTTATTCAGTGTCTGCCTCAATTAAGATGGAAGTTCTATAACCACATTCCTATCAACACATACAACTATATAAGCAAACAGGCACCACAAGAGTGCAGTAAGAACAAATGCCAGCAAAATGCAGTGAATTTGTGGATTTAAAATATTGTTTTCTGGGTAACCTTTATGCTTAAGGACTTGTGCTTCTTCCAGATTTCAGTGCAGTTTAATTGCTTCAGTTATTTTCAAGAAAACGAACCTCACTCTATATCCTTTTTGGTCTTGCTGGTTTAGCCTTTATTCCTTATAATTTCTTTTGTCACTCACCATTTACCACTGATCCTCTTCCTTCTCCAGTTATCTTTAGTGCACTTCACTCTCCTGAAGGATTTTCTCCAGCTCAGCTTTATTCCCCGTCTCCTATTTCTGGTTCAACCTCGACGTTCCAAGTTGTCTCGTTTTCACAACAGAGTTTGTGTCACAGATCTGGCACAATCTCAGCTGCACCCTTTTCCCACCCTTTTGATCCCTGCAGCCTCCATTGTCTCTCTCAGCAGAAGGCTCTCAAAAGGAGCACTATATTCTGATTCAGTGTCACAGATGCCACTCTGCTCTTATTTCTTCCAGGAGAAGTCAAGAAGGAAGATAGAAAAAGGTGTTTTTTCCCTGATTCATTAAAATGTGAGGAGCACACAAAAATTACAGAGTTTAACTTCAAAGAGTATCTTTGTATCTCTACTTCAAATTCTTTGGGTATAAAGTAAAGCTGAGGAAAAAGCAGACCCCAGGAACACAAACATCTTAGATAAGATGCAGTGGACTTCCAACATCCATTTCTTGTGTTAGAGGAAGCCCAGAGCTGCCTTGTGCCCCTTGAAGCGGGACCATCCTTGTCAAGATCTCCCCACAATTCATTTGAATACTTGAATTTTGCTGCTCAGTAGAAGCAGCACCTTAAGAAGTCGATCTGACATTCAAGTGTCTGCATAATTGCATTTTGATCTGTTCTCTGATATCCTTAGGAGCAAGCAAGCAGTCAAAGTGTTCACAGATTCCAAGTTCTCCCTTGCAAGGCTCCACTTGTGCTCAGATACCAAGTGCTGGAGGCAGGTAAAGTAACACAGGAGGATGTGGCTCCAGAGGAAGATTCTTTTGCCATATTTGATAATGGAAAAACTAACCACTGTCTGTCAGGCTCTGATGTGAGTCTTACATTCTAGAGACATCCTAATTCCATGGAAAAGGCAAAAGCAAGACACATTCTCCAGTTTATTACTGTAGAGACTTCTCATAAGGGACAGCATCCACCTTATTTCTAGTATTTCAGTCCAGAATTCACACAATTCCTGCAGATGCAGACTGAACATCAGCAGCAGCAGTTTTGGTGGATGTTCAATCCCGTGTCAAACTTTCCCTGAACAAGGCAATCCTGCTGCTTCTTGGCTGGGAAGCTCAAAGGAGATTATTCCTCCACCACACATTTTTGAGGAGATGGAAGCACTTGAGAGCCGTGTCAGCCCACAGAGAGGCATTTCCTCCCCACTGCATCGTCAGCTCTGGACCCTCTGTTGCCAAGCAGTTGTCATTTCCATCTCAGGGAGCCCTCAAAAAGGCCATTCACACTTTTGTCTTTCTTCAGGATTAGATTACTGTAATTCTTTATTGACTGGCTGGCACCACAGGGCTCTGCACAGCCTCCAGCAGGCACAGCCTCCTGCTCTGCTGCTCGGGAGAAAGGGATGATTTGAACATATTGTGCTGATTGTAAAGCCTTTCCATCAGTTGCAACAAAGTCAATGAATTGATCATAAAATTGCTCTGTTTACTTATGGCACCAATTATGGTCACTGCCTCTTAGCTGGCAAGTTTAATCGGAACTAACTAGTTGAATCCTCGCAGAAATGCTGTATGTATGGTACAGATCACAACCTTTCTTTTCCCAGCAGTGCACAAAAGCTGCATGAAGCAAAATATGGCCACTACAAGCTCTTAGGACCTGCTGTTCTACACCTCCCAGGATGAATGGGGTTTATCTTTTGAAAATTGGAGCTGAAAAAAACCCCACTTTATGGCAGCTCACGGTGCTAAAATTGATTTTATGGTGGGCTACTTCAGTCCAAGTACTGATTTCTGTGTTTTATTAGCCATGGTTTTGATTGTTTGCCATGTTCACTTCAGACTGCAGGATTTGGATTGTTTTCTACCCTCTCTACTGTCTACCAGGATAAACAGCCAATTGCACTTAATGTAGCAGGAGGCTCGTTCCACCCCTTACAGATCAAAATATCATTCCTGTTTACTCTGATAAACCAGCTAATGCTTCATTTACTGCTCTAAACCAAGTATTGCTCAGCTCAAACTGTTTCCATCTAATGAATCTGGAGCTAATACTTATTGTCCCAGAGAAGTTTTTAGCCTCTTCTGGCTATCAAATTATTTGGCATTATTGGTATTAATTCTGTTAAACACAACAAGGTGTCACTTCTCCAGAACTGAGGTTAATTAAGAAATACACACATACATATATATACATATATACACATATAAACACCTCTGGCTGCATTGAGAATATTCATCGAAACTAGTGGTTAATAGAATTGTCCTGGAGCAGAACTGGGCCTTATCAGCCCTGAATCTGTGATGAGCAGTTCACCTTTCCAAGCTCACCACAAACTTTTCCCAGCACTGGTTCCTGGTTGCAGTTTCTTGTCCCCAGAATGCCAGACCATTCCCCACGAGCTGCTCCAAACCTTCTGTCTCCTGGGGCTGGTTCTTGCTCTATGAACAGAACCCTCCTGCTTGCTTTCTAACAATGATGTGCCTTGAGAATGTCTCCCAGATAGAGCAATGAACAGATTATTCCAGCAAGTCATCTACCTCAAAACTTGGCTCTGTGATCCTTTGCCTGCATTTCATCTTGTTTAGATCTTCAGTTCTGTGCAACAGGGTCCTTTTTGGAAGGCACAGCACACTGGTGTGTGTAGCAAGGAAGGCTGAGCAAGCCAGGAGGACTCAAAGGGCCTCCTAACACATTTCCAGTGAAAGTTTCCTGCAGCATAATAGGCTTGGTGCCCACTAACACCCACCAGAAATTTGTTATTCTAGTCAGACTTGTTCCCAGCCACTCCTGACATTCACAATTGTAGTAAGAAAGTATATTTTTATTATACTGAAAACACTCCTTGAAACAGATTCAGAATTGCTGGAGATCTATTGATGTAATTCATCTCTGCTGAAACTACAGAGCAGTTTGAGGCTTTTTCTTCCTTTCTGTGTTTGCATATTTGACAGTAGCTGTTTCTGTGTGCTTAAAAAAGTGATGTGTCTGTCAGTTATTATTTAATTCTCCTCTCAATCACATTAGGCTGAACAAAGACAGGTCAATTACATACTCTTCTTGAAAAGACTTTTATTAAAATCAAGTTTGATCAAGAATCAACATTATTTGAAATCTTTTCTCCTGTCATCCCCAAGGCACCCAGAGATTAGCACTGAATTTCCTTAGCCAGCAGCAGTGGAGAGGCTCCCTTACCTAATCTTTCCCTGAAGAAGAGGACACAGCTGGCATTGAGTGCAAATATCTAATGTAAAATGTTGTCAAAGAGTAGATTTTTGGTAGGATGGTACTGTCTTTTCTGGATACATTTTGATCATACTGAAAATATATCAAATAACTTGAAAAACTAAAATAGTCATGGGAAGATGGGCCCACTTCTGAGTCCAAAAAGTATCTTGCAGAATTTAATCTACTTCCTGAATTAAAATTTTTTTTCCCCAAAGCTTACATAAGTATTAAAAACCCTTAACTATTTGTTACAAGCAAATGAATTCCCAGAAGCTTGAAAACAATGCAAAAGTTTAAGATCTGTAAGAATGACTTGGAAAAAAAAAAAAGCGAGAATATCTGTTTAATAAAGAATCCAACCAGATTCAATTAGCACAAGCTTAGTACATCTGCTTGTTCCAAGAGTAAATCTCCAGCCAGAAACCCTGCTGTGAGTGGGGCTGTGAGATTTGGGATCCGGAGCAGCAGAGGGGATGACAGGAGATCTGGGCCCTTTCATTTAGGAGGGAGTTCATGACCAGACTGCATTACCTTCTACTTACCTACTTTTAGTAAGGATACCAGAATACATTTTCTTTAAGCCTGATTTACGTTTTCAGTCTGCTCTCATGCATTTTGGAGAAGTTTTGAAAGACAGAAGATCAATGGAGGACTTTAAACAGAAGATCACCACCTCTGAAGGTGAAGCAGAAACTGGGACAGTTTCCAAATGTTTAACAGAATCATCTAATACTTCTGGCAGCTCCAGAGATCATTACAGTCTTAAATGAGAAAGCAAATCGGGGAAACATACCCAGGATATTTAAGAAAAAGACCAGCTATTTAGAAAATTAAACACAAAAAAATGTGTTAAAATAATATTACGTGCTGGAGAAATAATTATGCTGTTGTAATCTCTGGCACCTAAAATTAATAGAACAAAATAAGAGAACAGGAAAGACCCTCCCTCTGTGCCAGAGCATCACTCAGAATGGAAATGGGAAAATGGAGTGGTGTCAAACACCTGGTTACAGCTCCTTATTTCTGGGATAGTTTGCCCTCATTTATCCTGGCTCCTTCAGGTTCTCTAATTTGTGCCATCCACGAATGACAAAGAATCACAGGCCAGAGGAAGATCAGCAAACAGATTGATTTCTGTCCACTTAACAAGTCCTTCTTTCTTTCTCTCAGATATTTGCAGATGAAAATCTCTTATTGGTGCTGCTTCACTGGCTCAGAGGGGCTGATAATGTGGCAACCAATCCACCCTTACATTTGGAAGCCTTGGTTCCTCGCCATAGGTGAGATTTTTCTGTTTTAAATACAACACTTGGAGAGGTTTACGTTTCCAGATCTTTCAGTGTAACACGTTCTTTGCTCAGAAGACTGTCAGAGTAATTTAAGGTATTAGTGTAGGTGATGCTTGAAAAGAGAAGAGATACCTTGCAGAAGGTCAAAGTAAGATAGAGAGATTGCCTGAAGATTGACACAGCAGTGAGTTCCACAGAGCATGATAAAAAATACAGAGAGTAAGAGCATGGAATGTAGCTGCAGAAGAAGAAATTTAAATAGTAGAAAGAAACAAGGACAAATTTAGCTGAAAATACATTATAAAGAAATAATATTCCAGTACCAATAAACTACTAATCTCAGAGAGAAACAGGTTTGATCATGGCATATTCTGTTTTCTTACCAACTTCCTCCAAGCTTATGTAGATTTCCAGAATTAAGCCTTCCAGCTCCTCCATTGTAGGTCAGTGCCACACAGATGCTAAATCTCTTGAAAATCCCACCAAGAACATGCCAAACTTGGTCAAAATAAATTCTTGACGTGTGTTACAACAGAGCCAGAACAGAAAACTACCATTTCTGTGGAAATACATTTCTACCATTTGGATAAATATTTAGATTAAATACCTTACAAGTGAAAAATGGCACTGGTTTGGACCTCTCTCAAAAGACACTTTGGGGCATGGAAACTCATCTCCTGCACAGCAAATGGCCCTTCTTGTGCACACAGAAGATGTTCACACCCAAAAAAGAAAAGGAACATGTGCAGGGGCAGAGACGACAGTGGCTCCCAATCCAAACAGATGCCTGTGAATGCTGCCTGTGCAGTCATCAACAAGCTTAAGGGTTTCCAGAACAATGCATTTGCAGAGTGCTTTTTCTTATTTTAACATGCCTAGCAGTAAACAAAGCCCCTTCCATTGAGGGAGGAATCAGATCTATTTGTAGGACCAAGTCCACAGGACTCCTGTCAATCACCAGCAGTACAGAAACATTCATAGGCTAATCATGGCTAAGCTAATTTTGGCTCTTTCAGAGCCGAATTATGGTGGTTTGTGCCAAACCTTATTATAAATTAATTGCAGTCCTAGTGCATAGTCAGGAATTCAAAAAGCAATACAGAAAGGTGTTGCTGCACCTGGACACCATTCAGAGTTCTGCTATTCAGTTTTTCATCTTAAACACAGAAAACAAAGCCCAGCAGGCATAATGCCATTAAAATTGATACCCAAGCCATCCAAGAGTTCATTGCAGAATGTTTTGACAAATTAAGCATTACAAGTCTCCTTTTGCAACTCGGATGCTTTCGAAATAAAGACTGAAGGATAGTTTGTGGTTGAATTCCCAACTGGCTTCCCAGGACCTAAAAGCAGATTGGCATTGTTATATAATTTCAAGCTAATTACTCTACCTCTGTGTTCTGTGTGTGAGTAACAGTAATGGCAGTCCTATTTAGACTAAGCTCTTTCTTTTGACATATGTTTATTGGAAGCTACTAGCATGCAAAGCTGGGCTGTGCCTTCAGCAAATTGGGGTTTAATCCTTTCCCCTTTTCTCCATGTTCATACACAGCTTCACACCAACAAGCTTCACTGCCACCCCCTTCCATTCCTGCTCTCCAGGAAAAAGCCACGAAGCAAATGTGGTCAGTACTTTTTGATGAGCCTCTGAGGATCCACCAGCCCTTTGTGGAGGAGGGATGTCAGGTGCCCTTTGAAAATCATGTTTCACGAACCCAGATGGATTTCTTTCCACTCTTTATGCTTTTCTTCTGTTACCTCTCCAACAGAAGCCCAAGACCCAGTCCCAAACTTTTGTCACAGCTCAAAACCAGCTGGGTGGCTACGGATTCATCATCATTTTGACAGCACTGGGATGTGCTTAAAACCCTGAACACACCTGACAGAGCCACTCACTGCCAACAACCCATAGGGACTGCTCAAATGCATGGAAAAGGAGGAAGGAATCTGCTACCAGATCTTTGCTGCAGGAGCCCACACTCACTTCAGTGAGGAGCTGAGGGCCAGCATAGGATGGGATGTTAAATTCAAAGGGTGGTGGGAAAATCCTTGCTAACTTGCTGGAACTACCTAGAAAATGGACACCAAAGCAGACATGGAAGCTTGCTTCCATCTTAGTATACAAACCTAAAAGTGGTAAGCACGTGGCCTTTTCCTTAAAGCTGCCCCCCATCCTGATTTGTTTTTAACAGTGTAATAAAGAAGCCATTAAGCACACAGACATTCCAGGCTAAAAAAAAATGCTGGGAAAAAATTAACTGAGGCAAGCTTGCAAGGATTCCAATAGTTTGCCTCTTTTTTCCCCCAAACTATGTACCCACCCGCTCCCCAAAAACTACATTGAATGCAAACCCACAACCATGGAGTGAATACACTGAGCTTTGCTCTGGATGCAGAGTGGATGGATCTGCCTGTCCACAAGTGTGACACTGCAGTCTTCTGTAACTGCTCTGTGCTTCTTTTCACAGGAGAAAGCAAAGTTGACCTGTTTTTGACAGTTTTTAATGAGATGAGGCTAAAAACGTTACGAGGAAGTTTGGCTGAAAAGGATTCCTCCATGAAGACATCAAGGTTCTGGCAATTGTTCCTCAAGTGGCCAAGGGGGTTTGAGCACTGCAGGTTAAAAGATGAGGCAGAAGAGTAGAGATCAAACTCATCTTCACCCAGCAGTACATTTCTAGTTATTGCTACAAATAGGAACAGTGAGCAATCAGAATTGTCCCCGGAACAGAAGTCCAGAGCAGGATTTTAACCAGGTAGAACATGGTGTCCTGGTCTCAACACAAGCTACTCTAAGCTGAGTTTGGCCCAGCTGCAGAACTCAGTCTTTGCAGTTGTCTGAAGAGAACTACCCAGCTTACCCTAAAAACCCTCCCCACCCAATCAGTCAAAAAAGCCACATAGAAAAAAAGCAGATTCTGAACCAAGAGTAAAAGCAAAAATGAAACCTAGAGGAAGAAGCCACCCCTGTGTCCTGCAGTTGATCCCATGTGTGGGAAGAGCCATCCCTGGTAGCTGCCCACTCTGCTGTGCACACTGGGCAATGGTGGGATTTGTCAGCAGAACCCCTCCTGCTCTGGGAGCTGATGTAGTTTGGAATGATGTACTTTCAAACTTCTATAATTATGTGCTAAATTAACAGAAAGACTTTTACTTTCCAGAAGTTTTTGGCCTCTTGGTCTAAAAGCAGCTCTGGTCTAACTGCTCCTTACATACTTAAATCTGAATCAAATACTGCTCAGTTTGTCTTAGCAACATCTAAACATAAATCTAAGCAAGCTCTTCAGCATGCTGATTCCTCTCTAGAAATATTTTTTGGTCTTTAAATTTAATGACTAACTCTATCATTAACTCAACAGCCTAAGAAGTGTATTGTTGACCTCCTGAAACGTCAAACTTGCTATTAAAGCTAAAATTGAGGTCACTTGTTTTTTTGACTGCCTGACTTTTGACAAACTGATCCTAATAATTTTCTTGACTTTACTGGAATAACACAGAAAAAAACAGCATTTTTATTTTGCCACAAATACATTAATCTCCAGATCAACTCTTCTGACAGAGACACCATTGCAAGAGTCATAAAAAAAATAAAAACAAAAATAAAAGCAAGTTTAAGGATGTTCATGGTAAATAAAAATAAATTAAAAAATAATTTCTTCACTGCCTCCAACGTCTCATTGTTTTTTTCTGACTTAAAGGATAAAAAAAGAATAATCAGGAAAAAAACCGGGACCAAACTGAAGTATTTGGCAGGTTTATTTAGGAAAAGAGACTATTAAGCCCCTTAAAAGTGAGCTGATCTGCATGAGTTCTCATATACTCCTTGTCTTCAAGGTTATAGTCTGTTTAGCAGAACTCTGCCAAACGCCAGTTATCTGAAGGGAGCTAGAAATCATCTCTGTTGATGACAGACCTCTGAGCAGATGGTAAGTAAATCAAGGTCCTGATGTGAAATGTTAAAGCTTTTATGCTGGAAGACACTGTTAAAGCATTATCCAGGTTAAATCAGATTCCGTAAAATACCAGTTTACCGGGAGGGAGGCGTGAAGGCTTCCACCAGGAATTCTGCAAGTTTGGAGGCTGGGTTTGTTTGGGGTTTGTTGTTTGTTGGTTTTCTAAAGACACTCTAACAGATAATTTAGATTTTATTGTTTTTCCTTTTGAGTAGTCATTGCAGCAGTTCCAGGAAAAGGGCAGGGTGAGCAAGGGAAGGGAGGACCATTTTTTTATTTGTCATTAAAATAATTTCTCACCTTGTTTCATTAGGCCAGTGGCATATAATGCAGTTTTCATAAACAGCACTGAGAATATAGTTGGGCAATATAATAATAGATTTTCTTCTAAAATTTCTACTTAGATATGCCCAGGCAAATCTGTGAGTTTGAAAACCTTTTCAAGCAATATTTTGGCACCCAAACATTTGGAAAGAATCTAATAACACAGAAACAAATAAACACCTCACTCTGCTTAAAGACTCCAGTTATCAAAGGGCATCTGCCAGACCCGCCTGGGAAGAGTAGGAAAAGCTCTGTGAGTAATTCCATGTAGCTACAGATGGGGTGAACCAACTTCATTGAGGCAGAGGAAGCAATAATGCTCCTTTAATTTGCAGTGCACAAATCAGCTCGGCTACTAAAGTTAAAGCACCAAAATTTAGTGTCTTTGCAGGAAGGAACAACATTTATGGATTTGATAATTTGGTCTGCTAAAATTCCTGAATGGTTAACCTGCATCAAATAGAGATGATGACATTTTTAATTGCTCTGTTGTGTTCCATGGTTGATCCAAGCTTCTCACGTTGTGGAAAACCGCCTTGAAAATCACGTTAAATCGATCTACGGAGTCGAACACCTGAATCAAGTTCATGGCTTTACACCCACCTAAATGCAACCAAAGCTCTT
The DNA here is from genome assembly GCF_003984885.1 of Neopelma chrysocephalum. Taxonomy (NCBI): domain Eukaryota; kingdom Metazoa; phylum Chordata; class Aves; order Passeriformes; family Pipridae; genus Neopelma; species Neopelma chrysocephalum. The sequence continues at coordinate 1,633,521 of NW_020897936.1, forward strand.
TCAATCACAGCCACAACATGCAGTTTCTCTAAACCCCAAAGTCTCTGTGGGAGTATTAGAGAGAAATGCTCATTAAAAAAAAACAACAAAGAGAACCAGTCCCAAATCATTTATAGAACCTCTCATTCCTAGAACCTATCCAGAGCATCTAACCAGTTACAGGAAGACACAAGCTGCTAGAAGACTATTCTTCTATTGCAAAACACATAAATTCATATTCTTTTTCTTTAAAGTTTTCTTTAGACGCTTAAACTTGAAACCCAGTTATTTGCCAGCTTCAGAAATGGTTGTTGCACACTTTTTTCAGTGGCCTGAAAAGCTCCACGTGATTAGAGATTGCACTGTTGCTTTTCCTCATGTCGTGGTACACCCTGGTCTAGCCACAAATTTTAAATTTCTATCCTGCCAATAGCAGGCCTCTTCCTTCTCCCCCCAACCCCCATCCTGCACGAGAAGATCCATAATCCCTGTGCTAATGCTTCCATTGTCCTTTAACTTCTGGAGTCAATTCCAGCTTATGCTCCAAGGAATGGGGGGAGGGAGAAAGAAAAGTACATTTTTGACAAAGACCCTAAGTGATGAATACAGCTACAGGGGGGAGAGATTCCCCCCCCCCAAACCTTTAGTCTTTTCACTCACTCTCCAAATGCACTGAGATTAATAATGCCTCTGGGCCACTGTATGCAAACCTCCACTGTGCACGCAGAAAAAAGATTATAATTGAATACCCTATTATGATGGGCAAGGAAAAAGAAAAGCAGACAGACAGACAGGGCTCAAAGGCTGAATTGGCCTGGTTTGGCTTTTAGCCCACAGCACCTACAATCATCCTGCAATGATTTTTATTTGTCTATTTAGTGTTCCCACTAGGCAGGGAGAGAATCTACTATTAATTTAGTGCTCGTGGTTAGACAGAGAGCTTTAAATTGAAAAATGTTATTCAAATGGATAATGAAATGTGGCTGGAGCCCTGATGTCCAGCTTTGAATGAAAATAGTACAAACCACAGCTCTCTGAAAATGTATTACAGTCTGAGAGTTTATGCAAGGATTCTGCTAAATTACATTTTTACAGAACAGCCTCACCAGTGTAGCACTACCAGACCTTTACACAGACAAGCAGCTTGCTGTTGCCAAGCATCCCTGAGCTCCCAGCTAAACAAGAAGTGAGGGACAGGAGCAGAAGAGGAAAAGCAGCTCTGACATAAACAAAGGAACCTGAAAACCAGGATGGCACCTCTGTAGCTATTTGCTTATGGCACCAGATGAAGTCCTCCAGTTTGCTCCTCAGCATCTCCTCCATCCCTGGCAAAACATTCTCTTCCAATTAGTGCAGGGGATTGCTGGAGTTTCTGCTTGATGAAGACCTTGCCAGGCCCAGCACCTGCCCATGACCCTCAGCAACACAGGCAACAGCAGTGAGGGAATGGAACACCAAACAAAATTCTCCTCTGTAGGTGATCATAAATTTAGATGAGCTACATAAAAGCACCTGCTTGAATGACACCAGTGCTCTCTTCAAACCTTTGGAACTGCACTTCACCACAGGAAATCACAGCATAAAGAAAACAGTTGCTGTATTAGCTGGAATTATTTTCATAAAAGTGTTCCAGAAAATATGAATATAAAGAGTTCTAATGAAAAAAAGAACATGAACAGATTCAGGGAGGTAGCAGAGTGCTGAGTGTGCAACCAAGAACGTGCAAGAGTTGATCAGGACAACTCAGAACGATTGCTTGAACAAACACAGGGACATTTCTCCACTCATCTACCATCTGAAGTTTAAAATATATTCCATAATTCTAAGGATCAAGCTTAACTTCCATGGAACACTAATGCTGCATTCCAGAAAATAATCTAAATTGATTATTTTAACTGTATTGTCACTGCTTTTTTGAAAAGACACTAACCACCACAATTGCTCCATTACTTACCACAGTGCATAAAATGTCTAAGGCTTTGGAAAGCAAATAACAGAAAAATATGGATTAAACTGATAAAAATGATAATTCCAGACATGATTAGATTCACTGTGTTGTGTAGCCTGCACAGCAGGTGGGGGATCCTTCAGAAGAATTAGAGAAAGGTTTAGGGAAAGCAGATTAATGGGGAAAAGATTAAATGTGCTCTAAAAGCAGGACAAAACATATTTTTAAAATGACAATTCTAACAGCAGTGCTTAGGGATGCTCTGGAATGCAAAGTACACATACTCCATTTAAATACCAGATGCACAAATGTCTCCTACTTACAATTATGCAGTGCATTGTATGACTTTAAATCATAAGCTGAATAAGCATTTGACATTAAGTGGTGCTGGTGACAAATATTAATCAAAATATAGCCAATAGTTTCTAGCACACAGTAGTCAAGTCTGTTTTCCATTTCTGTGCATGCAACTTTTAACAAAACTGATCCTGTGGGTGAAGGTCCACCAATGTGCTTCATTTTCAACAGCAGTATATTTCTGGATGTAAAATGAAACACAGTAATAGCAACTTCTAGAACCCTGAATAATGCACATTGATGCCACTGCCCTCTCTCCAGCTTCCTATCCTTTAGTGGAAGATGCCATGCATTTCAACTGGGGAAGAACAAAAATCACAGTGGAAAGGGACCTTCCTAACATGACCTCACAGGAGGAGCTTTCCCTTTCCCTCAACATCATCTACTGTACATCCATCACCCAAGTCAGAACATGCATAAAAGGAAGCTCAAGGTAGAAGAACTGGGTCTGGTGGCTTCTCCTGCCCAGTGACCTGCTGGCATGAGCACTGGGGGCTGAGCAGAGCAGCCAGCCCTGTGCACTGTGCTGGCACAGCCCGCTGCCTTCCCCCACACCTACACCCAGGCACTCTGTGACTCAGCCAAGTCCCACTCATGCCAGACTCTCTATTTTGTTCTCTGTGGGAGATGAACCACTTTCAAACTGCTCTCTTCCTCCCAGTTTGAGCCATGTTGCTGCTCAGCATCACTTCACCTGTGTCCGTGACGCTCCTCAAACCTGCCCCAGGTTTGTAATTCTACCAGTGTGACATCACTGAGGAATCTCCCATCCCACAAAATGAAACCCACAGCCACAGCAGGGAGATTTGCATATCACTCCCAAAGTGACCACATGCTCTTGCAGCCTTTCTCCTCTTTTCACTCGCCCCAATCTCTTTTGTTCTCCCCCATCCATTTGTTCTGTTGTGTCTGTTTTTATGCTCTAATCTCCTCCAGGCAAGTGTGTCTTCCGTATGTTCTGCAAAGTGCTTTTTCAGGCAATAAAGCAGAAATGATGTCTCTCAGCTCCCCCGTTTGCAGAAGCAGCACACTAACACAGAGCTCACCTACCCAGACAGCTGGCAAGTTAAATTTGTTAATGATTGTGGGCCATGTGCAGGTCCTCTTAGGGAGGGCTCTCCACAAGTGGGAAGCATTGTCACAGGTCAAAAGTGAGGCTTCCAGCTTGACTTAGTTCCCCATTCTGGGTACCAGTGTCTTTCCATAATTAATAAATAAATTTTCCATCATAAAAATAATTTAACCACAGAGTAAAAGCTTGGCCATGTTAGCTTGGAAGTAGGTAAGGGGACTGCTTAATGAGTACCCTGGTATCATATGGGGAAGAAGGAAAATAAAATGTTTTCTCTTTTCCTTCATTTAACATTAGGGCATGGGGAAAAGTGCCTTATAAGATGTCATTAAACTCAAATTAGGTTTCTTATCTAACAGTGCTTTCGAAAAAGAAATCTAGACTTCTCTAGCTTCTGTCTAAAATTAAACCCATGTAAGTGCATACTACATTAGACATGCAGAAAGGTATGTTATTGTTACAGTCCAAGAGATTTCAGCCAGTCAGTCTGATTTTATAATTTATTTTTTCATAATTAAAGTTGAAAGTCCTCAACAAGCTATTTCCTTAAATTTTTCATAAGAGTGTAAAAAGTGTTTGGAATAGGTCCAGCCTCACTCTAAGCTCCTTATATTCAGCCCTCCCTTATGGTGACTATTATATGACCAAACATCAATTTATAGGGGTCCTCCCCCTCAACTTGGATTTTTATTTTATTACTGATGAATATTCTAAAATTTGAAATAAGGAGCTCACTTCAGTCTTAGATATCAGCTATTCTCTATATCCATAATAGCAAAGGACATGAGAAGCAGTACAGCCAGAACACTCAATTAAATTGGGCCCCTCAAGCCTCTGCTAATCCCACAAAGCTGTAGCACACTCTAAACTCTGATCCACTCCCCCCAAAAACAAAGCAGACCTAACAAGCGCTCTCCACTGCTACCCTGAGATGCAGGAGGGGGAATCCATCCTCCTCCTTCCCTTCAATCCCCCATCCAAGCAGGCAGCCAAGCAAAGCTATTGTACAAGGCACTATGGCATGACATACACATTAAACAAACAAGGGTAACTCCAGGGCACAGAGAACGAGGAGAAAAACAGGCATGTGACAGTGAATTTGCTGGGCTTGGTACCATTAAACTCCACTGAGAACAAGTTCTCCCCCACCCAGTGGGTAATGGGGCAAATTTGAGCATTTGCAATACCTGCAACTATGCAGTGCTGAAAAGCAAAATCAGAAAATGCACATGATATAAACAATAGTTATAAAAAGCCTTACCTCTCTTGATTTCAAGTCTGTAGCTTTATTTTCTTGCCTTGCTATTTCATATCTTGCCTATAACAACTGTACTCACCATATACAAGTCCTCAGCATTCCAGGAGAAACCTGCTCATAAACGGGGAGTGTGTTGGTCCACAGGGAGAAATTCCAACTTGAACGAGACTCTTGCCATGGAGAAAATCCCCTCTTGCACTTGCACAGATGAATTCAGACAGGATTTACCCTGCAGCAGGGAAATAAACAGCAGTGTATTTACTGTGGAATATAGTTTACAGGAACACAAGTGGCTTAGGAGAGCTGTAAGCAAGACAACTCATTTGAAGGCTGTCACTGATGCTGACAGTCCAGGTGACAGGTAGTGTCACCCCCACGTGTGCACAGATCTCTCCCTTTGTCACACTTTCCCATTTTCCTGGGACAACTGCCACTGTTAAATGGGACCTTCCTGAAACCATGGAAGAGCCATGAAAAGCCGGGTGACTGAGTCAAGGAGGCACACTCCACAGTTCCCTCAATTAAAAAAATCATGCATGCTTTGCAAGGCTGTGATGGACTTAGACACCCCAGAAATAATCCAGGTGCCATTTAAAAGCCAAAATAGCTGAAGAGAGGCTGACCAGGCTGGCCCGGGCTGCCCCTCCTATGGGGTCGTGGGAGAAACACAGCCATTGCCAATTGTCCCTGGCAGCCCCCAGGATGGGTCAGTGACCAAACTGTACCAGTGTCAGGGGTGGCCTGACAATCTTCTGTTAGAGCTTGTAAAATATACTGTGGAGTCAACACCTCATTTTTGGGTTTGTTTTGCAAACTACTTGCTAATTAATTGCCAATGACTTCTTGGGAAAATTAGTCCAGATTCAGGGCTTTGCAGAGCTCCACCTGAGCAGGTGTGACCAGGCAGGGACAGTGTCCTGCAGGACAGCCCTGCTTTGTGCACAGTATGGGGGCATTGCCTGTCAAGGCCATGTCTGTCTGTCTGTCTGTCTGTCTTCTGTGCCCACCCTGAAGGCAGCAGAGGGTCTGCAAAGCCACCTCTGAAATTCACTGGGGGAATAGTCACAGCCTTCACTACAGCTTGATAAAAGTCAGCAGAATGAGTCTGAAAGGCATTTCCTGCATCCTGGATGGGTGGAAGGAGAACAAAGCTCTCTTCATATGGCTTTGTTTAATAAATCCCACACACCTCAGTTCCTAATGACTGAAGCAACAGTAAAGAATCACCTGGAACAGTAACCAACACAATCACAGAATGGTCCCTTCCCCTCTGGGAGGGACCACAGTGGGTCACCTGCTCCAGCCTCTCAAGCAGGTTCATTCCAGAGCACATGGCACAGGATTGTGTCCAGACAGTCCCAGAATGTCTCCAGTGAGGGAGACCCCACTCCCTCCCTGGGCAATCCATGCTCGGTGACCCACACAGCGACACACACCTCTCATGGGCTGCAATTTATGACACCGAAACACAGGTCAGCAAAACCAAACATTTAAATTTAATTATTATTTTTTTTCAAAGGGTTTATCTACCTGAAGATTCCTCACAATTTCCAAAGAAAGAGCAATGGATGGTACCCACCCCCTCAATAATACATCCACACATTTCCAAGTGTTTCTGTGTGTATCATTCAGCACCTGGCAATTCCCATTGAGACCCAATATTTGGAGTAAAAAAATATAACTGTGTTTGAACTTGCTGGCAAAATAGGCGTGCAACCAAGGTTATTTTTCACTTTTCTTGGTTTCAGAAGGATACAGAAATCCTGATGCTTAAGGAACAGTGTGAACCCCCGGATTTCTCCATGCCAGCTGCAGAGTGGCCGAGGCAGTGTCAGAACACTCAGGCACCCAGAGCAAAGCTGCACAAGGCACCTCTCCCTTCTGCAGCTTCAAGAGTTTGCTTTGACTCTGTCCTCTAAGTGACACTGCAGACTTGGAGAGGACTCTGTTCCCCACTGTATTTCCCCAGATGCCTGTGCATTGTCAGGACTTCGGACATGGTTCTTTGCTTCATTGTATCATTGAGCTGCTTCCTATCCCAAGAAGCTTTTGTGCTGTTTCAGAGCTGTCTTGAAGATGACCATGCAACCAGTCTCAACTGCAACAGTATGAAACATCTGGGAGCAGGATTACTTCTGTCATGTGCTGCCAAAATAATATTTTGCTTATGGAATTAAAATTTTAGGGATTTTCCCAAATCCACATAATGTTCTTGAGTGCTTAAATTTGCATTATGACATTTACATTAGCATATACACGTGTAAAAGACCATCTTGCCAGCCAACTCCTATTGGTTATTCAAAAGCTTAACTCCACCTAAAGCTAGGATTAATGCATGCTCCTGAAACACTTCAGTTACAGCAACAGATTTTCTTCAGCTAAGTGCCTTTCCCCATCTGCTCTTACAATCACATCTGCAAGTGTCTTCAGTGATCACCTTGCCATAATTATGGATGCCTTCCCAACTCCCTAGGCAGGGACTGATTCCCTGTTTTCTAGATGTGCTATTTCTGTACACACTGAAGTTTCATTTCAGTAGAAGTGGCCACAGCCAAATGCTGATTGTGATGCAGTGAAGGACTCTACTACTTGTCCTTAACTTTTTTCAAATACAAATGCTTGCTGAAAAATGAACCAGCTCCTAAACACTTTGCCCCTATACCCAAGCTGGTGCAGTACACAGGTAAAGGGACTACGAAATTGCAACGTTTATTTTCTCATTCTGTAAAAATAAGCTCTTCTGCTGAAAGCTGGATTCTTTCTAGGTGTTATAACAGGCAGACCAACGAGCCAGTGCCCCCACTTAGCTACAACCCAGATGAGAGAACAGAAAAAACTTATCCTTAATTCTTGTAGTTAGAGATAACCAAGAAAATACTAATTGTATGAGAACCCATTCAACAGAGCTTTATTGGATTTGTTGAAAGTCTAAACAATAGTAATACAGAGTGTGAACTTATCCATGCATTTCAGTTGAATTGCAAGATGAAACTATATTGTTTGCTCCTTCAGTGTAAAAGGCAGAAACAACATGCTCATACCCAGCTTCCAAATTATTTCCCACACCACTCCCAACACTGATAGTTCCCAAACACCCTTTACTCAGCTGCCAGAACTTCTCACTTCCCTGTGACAACCTCTATGGTGCAACTATATACATTAACACAAATCTGTCACATCAGAAACAAGGCAGGGAAGACAGTGTAAAACAAACCCAGTTTACTATCCAAATATCTGACAGGGGGTGTATCATAACCACAGCACCTCACTCCCCAAGCCCAAGCTGTGCCCATCACCACAGACTCCCTGTGTTACTGTTCCTTAGAATGGGTTCATCTGCTTTGGCTTTTGTCACCCAGGCAGATGCTCTGGAATAATTGTGTTGGGAAGTGACTGTCCTGCAATGATCTCCCAGAAATGAGTCCTCCAAGGCCTGTTACCTCCCAGGGCTGCAGAGCTGGCAGGGCTGTGCTCCACAGCCAGGAGTTTACTTGTTTATCCTTTCTCACCTCTAACCTAAGATTCCTCTGACTTTCCACCTTCCTGGTAAGAACAAAATCAACAGCTTCACGGGCCAGGAGAAAACTGGCAGACTGAGAACTGCACAGACAGAACAATAACCAAGGACTCTCTCATTTCCCACACTTATGTATTGCAGCACTTATTTGATTCATTCTCTTTGAGCAAATTAAAAGAGACTGTCCTGAAACATCCCTCAGACCCGTGTAAATGTGAGATATTCTTCTCCATAGCCCTGGAAGGGAGCACAGGCCTGGCTGAGCACTGACAAGGCTGATGGTCAAATTAATTGACTTTGGAAAACTGGCAGATTTCAAGGTTCATTATTAAATCCTGCTGGCAAACCTAAAAATTCAATCATATTTTTCTTTCAAGTCAAATGGTCTCTCTACAGAAATATGTTTTCCCCAGAAATTACCCTTGTTCACATCTGTAGCAGAATCCTTATTCAGCACAAGACATCTTTACCACTCAATCCCCCACAGCCCTATCTCCTTGTTTTAAGATCTGTTTAAAAAAGCATGGCCAGAATTTTCTGAAGCACCATTAAATGAAATAAAACATTCACACAAGTAGAATTCATCTTCTCATACTCACCTCCTATTATAACCCAAACAATATATCAATGTTGTTCCTTATATATCACCTACTGCTCCTGCATATTCTATGCTCCATATCTGGTTTTAATATCCCATGTACGTATTGTTCACAAGATGGAATAGTTTGGGTTTTTTAAATGCCAAAACCACGCAGCTAACAAGTCTTCAGATTATCAAAGCTGTTACAAAGGTCATATTTGCTCTTGTTCCCTTAAAAATTACATACATTTCTGACGCTTTTTGTTCCTGTTCATTCACATCTGACATGGGAAGTATGTGACCTTTTAACTCTTATTAATAGTTTATGCTACATCACATGTGTATTCCCCAGTCTCCTCTCTTGCTCACCTGAACTGAGTGAACTTTGCCATCTAATTCATAGGCCTTTAAAAGGCTCCAGACCTCACATGCAATATCCTGTGTTCTTCCATGAATTATTCAAGCACCAGTTCCTCCACCATCCCTCTCTGGCTGGCTCTGTTTCTTCCCTTCTATTGAGGTCTTGACTTATGAGCAGACTTATGTTATTCTTTCCTGATTGTCACACTTTATTACAATTAATATTAATTATGTGGGTTCTTGTCCAATATGTGGCTTTCTGGGCATAAAAGACTGTCATGTTGTAAGGTTTTTTTCTTTGCGAACTTTGTGTAATAAAGCATTCTCCTGTCAGGAGCTGTCAGCACCACATACATCTACTTGATAATAACTGTACAGTAATAGAGTTAGCTAAAGAAGTTGTGTGCAAGCCGACATGAATTCCCATAGAGAAGCCAATCTTGGAGCTTATCCGTGATTTCCTATGGCTGACATGCAGTTAAACACAAAGTGTTGCAAACAGCCTGCTTGACGAAATGAATAACCTGTTACAGCCCTGAAAGAAATGCTGGCCTTGGATGTTAAACTTCTATTGGAGGCTTAGGTATAATAAGTAGATTCTGACAAATACTGTTCACACAAATGTTTGCAGAATGAGAGTGTTCCATGAATATTAATGGAAACACATTCTCCTGAGTATTCGTGATCCACACAGTAAACTAGGAGTCTGCGACCCTTCAAGTGCCTTGTCCCTGTTAGAGGGACAAATCTGATGTGATTTTAAGCTATTTTATCCCATGGTTGAAAAAGTAGGAACACTATTTAGTTATACAAATCAAAGCCCACAGCAGACTTAACAATAGTTACAGGAAGGAGTGGAGAAAAAAACTGCAGTTGTTAAAAGACAAGCAACAATTAAATATTCTGCACATTCTCCTGTAACACCACCCACTTCAATGGTGGCCATCAGTTATGGATTACAGGCAGATTAACAATAAAACAGCAGACTATCTATTAAGCCTGATTAAAGGGTCACACTTGGACTGAAAAGAATAAAGACAAAAACCAGTCTAGAACCAGCTGGTCAATGCCCAGTAATGGCAGAGACAAAAAACCCATCACAGTCTATACTGCAAGGAGAAGGTCACCAGGACAGGGAGTTAAGGTGACACAGAATGATGCAGTGTGATGATGTGAAATAGCATTTAAACTCAAAAATAGATCATGTTGTATGGGAAACATCAGGAAAGGTGAGGGTACCAGCAAAAAGGGACTGAAAGATGAAGATTCAACTCACCACGCAGCTGTGAGTTAGAAACAAAGTATGATTAAAATAATTCCAACTGGACACGTGGTGAGTACAACAAGGGAAGAACAAGCACTGCTGCCCAGACTTACTGTCTGGTAAGTACAGAGTAATCCTTTCCCCTCATGTAGGACCCAAAATTAAATCAGAGAGCATCACAGCCCATTGATGTCTATTGGCATGGTACTGGCAAGCAGCCAAGAAGGAAAAAAAAAAAGAAATAAAATCTGTATTCTCTAAAGCTATTTTTAACTACTAGAATGAAACATTCATTCCTTGCTGCTGCAGTGTTTGTAGAGAAAGGAGTGATACAGCTGGACAGCACTGGTCCAAAAGCAGAGCACTGAGCACAGGGAGCTGCGGGGACATGTCGCTGGTAAAGTCGGGGACGGCCAATGCGACACAGAATCTTCTTCCAAAGCAGGGACAGGATTACAAGAAGGCTGTAATCACTTTATTGTAACAGGTTGCAAACATTTGTACTTTTCACATATCAACTTTCTATTGGTGCCTTCATAGATCAGTCCATACACATATCACTCTACTATTGGTACACGTGCATCAGGCCATCAGGCCATCCACATGTCAACCTGCCATTGGTACTTTCATGTATACACACACCAGGATTGGTTGCAAACTAGTAAACACGGTTTTTGTTGAGTCATCCTGACTTGCAAAAAGTACAGGAAGTCCATTTCTGTCTTCCATTTTCTTCCTGTCTGAAAGTTGCCCACATTCTTCTGCATGCTGTGTGTTCTCCTCCTTTCAGGGGTGTACTGTAATCTGGTTTATGTCCACTGCTTCGTTGATAAATGCCAGGCTGCTGACAGGCTTGCTGTCAACCCCAACAGGGACACACAGAGATGGAGTGGGGATGTGTTGGGCTTCACCAGCTGAGCTGAACATGCAGCACCCTGAGGGGGAAGAGCAAAGCCGAGCACACGATATCGACAGTCTGCTGCAGTTGTCACCCTGCCAGCCAAAGGAGCCACAGCACACGCAGCAATGACTCCCCTTTCCAGCAGAACTCACATGGAAGGCCTCAGGAAAGCAGTGGGCTGTGTCAAATGCTCCCTCATCCCGTGGGGGGTCGGCACCAACAGTGCCTTCTCTGCTCAGGGGTCAGCACGTGTCGGTTTGGCTGCTCTGGAACTGCCCATGCTCCTGATGACCCTTTGCCTCTTACTAATAATACCTTTAAATTGTTGGTTATGCTGCCTGTTTATTTCAGAGGTACAAATATTTTGAGAACTAGGGGGAGAGGAGATCTCTAAAATAGAAAGAAAAGTGTTAGAGAGAACAGAAAAAGAAAATAAATCAAGTCCTGGACCATAATACCAGTTACAACTTGACTGCCCATGGCCACATCATAAGAGCATTTTTCCCTAGTGGTGTCACAAAAATTCTGTCTTTGTATTTGAATATGCTGTGCATAAAGTCCTATTTGGACAATAAAATTCATCTTTGTTACATCTATCCTTAACAAAAACTGCTCAAAGAACCAAAATTTGTTGAGTGGCTGGCAGTTTCCTCAACTGAAAGAAATATTCTTATCACTTCAGTTCACATCACATGATTGAAAGATTACCAGTAGTAAAGAGAAAGCAGGAACAAACTCATTAATGGGTTATTAATGGGTTTTTCTACGTCAAATAACCCTTTTACAGGCAAGATACAAGAAGTCCTGCAGGTTCTAAAGTACTTCATAATACTAGAGAGCAAAGCAAAATGTGTTAAATTCTTGCTGACTAGGCAGCTTCTTTCCATCACAAAACTAAAGTAGCAGAATGGCCTTGAAATAAGTTTAAAAACAATGTTTTAACAGGCAAAAAGGTTTTTACTAAGTCTATTGTACAGTTGCACCAGCACCTTGACAACATATTGCTTTAATAGTCAGGTTTATCAGCTGAAGTTACTCAGTGACCACAGCTTGGGGTCTGAAAGCTTGTTCCCTGCTGGAGACATTTCCAGGGCACCAGCAAAACCTCCCAGGGCACCAGCAAAACGGCCAACATAGAGAGGTTATCTTTCACAAGAGGGAAACATTTTCCTCTCTCCAAAATGAGTGCTATTGTTAGCAAGCACACCAAAGCTGCTACCCAAGGGGAAGGGGAGGAAAGGGTCTAACAGCAGCAAGAAAAGTGAGAATAGATTCAAAATAAAGACACTGAAATATATTAGCATGCACATGCCAAAATGTTACGGACACTTCTCAGCACATCTGTCAGTCTGACCAGTCCCCAAAGGTATATAGTGCTTAGGGACTTTTAAAGAACTTTTGGAAGCATTGTCCTGGTGTAACTGGATAGCTACAAAATTTATTTCCTCCAAAAGTCACGAAGTATTTCTGTTACAAATGCCAGAACCCACGGCTCAGTATGCAAATGCACGATTGCAGAGTCAGCCGGGGTGTGAACTTGCAGCACGTGTGGCTCTGGGGTGTAACTGGAGACTGGAACTGGTGCTCTCCCCCAGCAGGAAACCTGGTCCATCAGGGCTTTGCAGGGTAGGGATACACACCCAGGCAAGTGCTGCAGAGTAACCAATGCACTGTAACACACACCCTGCATTCTGCCTCAATGTTTTATGTGCCCACGGCCATCAGAGCACCCTGTGCCATCAGAGCAAGGAGATACCCTAACGACGGGTCTGAGCTTCCTTCCCAGGGAAAAATTCATCACCAAAACCTTGCCTTGCAACAGCTTACAAAGAAAGACACTCAGCTTTTGACATTTCTGTGCTTTTGATCAGTCAGAGCAGTTATCTGCCTTCAATTAATTTTCAGCAGTTACATACATTTTCCAAGTAAGAGACATTATGCAAATATTTCATGTTATTTAGTCACACTTCAAAAATATTATTGTTAAGCAAATGTGAACACAGGTGTAGACTGTGTCCTGGTCCAGACTGCCCTGAACACAGTTAAAACCAGGAGTGGTTTCCACGAGCACTGGATGGACACTGTGATTATGTCGATATCAGCACAGTAATTAAATACTGCATATCTTTGAAATCCAGTCTGTGGTGTCTCGTCTCTTGAGCCAACTGTGATACTCCTCTTTCCCAACGTGCTGTTTAGAAGTTTTCCACAAACATGTTAACTTATCCATGAAAGGATAAGTTACCTTACCCTACCTATTTTTAAATGCAGGAGCCTGCTCATATAAAGCACTTCCAAAACGTTGTCTGGATTGAGCCATACCCGGAGCATTTCCTTCCACGCTGCTTTATCGACAGCTGCTACAAAGGGTATTAATTTGCACCTTGCCAAAAATCTGGCTGTACCAGTCAGAAAGCCCCATCTGGTGCTGCATTTGCCCTCCTCGGGTCAAACCAGAGGGTGAGAGCAGAGCAAAGTGCCACCCTGGCACGGAGCCGCCGTGGTTGTCTCTGGAGCGCCACAGCCACGGCATAAGGACAGTGCTAAGAACGGGAATACATCTGTGCTGATTAAATCCAGTCCTGGCACACGGTCCCCCAGGAAGCCTGGAGCAGTGGCAGAGCCCAGCAGCGGCTCAGAGGCTCCCTCAGCTACAGCCCAGTGCCCACAGCTGTGCCCTAGAGGAGGGGCCACATCTGCCTCCGGCTGCATTCCTTCAAACCAAGCCACTGCCACTCCGAACATCTCCCGATCCCCTCCAGAGAATGGTTTTTCCTTTCAGTTAATACAACTGGACAAAGCCATGCCTTTAGAACCTGCCAAAGTTTCTCTGATTACAAGCTATTTCCTTCATGCTGATACACTTCAGGTTGTGCATCCATAGAGACTTCTCATCATAAAACTCTATACATTTATTTCTCAAGACGCACCGGAGGCAGCTGAGGGGCAGAAATTGTTTCAGTGCATCGAATTGTAAAGCAAACATACATTCATCAAAGCAAAGTGTTCACAGGTGAAATATGCACAAAACACGATCTGATATTTATCACCTGCTTGGATTGAAGAGTGAGCATCCATTGACCTTCCCTTGACAGCATTTGCCAGGCAATAAAGAATGAAGCAAATAGCAGATGGGGTGGTTTTTTCCATCACTTTTTCCCATACTGTCACAATAATGAAAATGGTCGTGTCTTCTCCCCATTCCAGGCTAACGGGGGTGAGAGTCAGCACTTACTACACTGACACGTAGTCTCTCATTGTGTAGTGGCTGCAGCCTGGGTTGGATCACCCAGCTTTCAGGCAATTTAGGTACTAGAGGGAATGGACTTTACCCTTTGAGCAAGTCCCACCTACTGAACAAGACCTGCCTCTCCTTGTACTGGACTCTGTGAAAGAAAGGCACTTAAAGCAGGAACCCTTGTTACACATTTGTCCAAGCAGTTTTAGATGCACCTAAGCAGTATAAAGCATAATGCAGTTATGTTTTTAGCAGATCCAAGAATTAGATTTTTCTTTAGTTTTTTTTCTTTTTATTCTAAATTTGGCACGACTTGATACTTTGTTGATAAAATACATCATCTTTCTTATATTGATATCTGCTTAATCTGCAAATTCAGTAGACACACGTGACACTCAAAGTGTAATGAATCATGCATTTTTATAATGAATCCAACAGTGAAGGTGAAAAACAGTCTTTGATCTTTCTCCTTACAGCCCAGTTATTCTTGGATTTATACATAGTAAGTGTTTACGGATTACTTTCAATTAAACAACCTCTTTTACTTTCTATTCTGTTATGAAAGTAAACCCTTTCAAGTCTACAATGAGATAACACATGGCTCAGTAGCCCTACTTGAGGAGGTGGAAGTTTAAGCTCCCAATCCTCAATTTGCCTTAGTGTTCCTGAAAGAATGTCCCAAATCCAGCAAAACATTCTCAGTAGGACTGGACAAAGAGGGGCAGGGGACAAGCACAAATCTACAAACATTTCCCCATTTCTGTGCTCATTCTGCCCCACCAGCATTATCAGAACCAAAAGCAACAGACGACTATTCTACACATTTCAGCAATAAAAGAATATTTATTCCATGCTGCTGTTCCTGATCGCAGACCTGAGATGAAACATCCCAGGATGTGCACAAATGTGGAGGGCAGGGAGGAGAATAAGCTGCTGCAATGGTTTGTGGCAAGTTACACCTTTAACACACTCCAATTTGTTTCCTTATTACTGTACAGGTGTCCTTTCCAGCCTGCTCTGTAGCCATGAGGGCTTCACAGTTCCCTTTAGGAGTCATACTGCCCTATTTTGGGCTGAAAGCCTCACAACTGAATATTTTTCATCACTCTGGTGTTGCCCTGTGAGTTGAGGCAGTGACCAAAAGAGCAAGAAAAGCTGGAAGAAGTTGGGACAGCAAATCAAAGCAGCATTGCTCCAGCTCCTCCATAACATTATGGGGTAGATTCTTTTGAAGCAATTTTTCTTCTTGAAAAACATGCTGTAGTACCCTTTTTCTTTGACAGTTTTCTCAGAAATTCATGTGAGCCATTCTGCAGAGGGCAATTTATATTTGCAAGTACAGATAAAAGATATTACTGAATTTCTAATGTGGATTGCAAATTTAAGTTCTGATGAACTGTCAGTGCCATTTGTAACACAAATAAACACCCACTGATGGCAGAAAGCAGTAGTGCTCTTTCATACCTGCTATTATGTTGCTACAATTGCTTGCACAGGAATGCAAACACAACTCACATTTCTCTGAAGTTATTTAATTGAAAAATAAGGCATCTTGTAGACCTTGGCATGGAATTAATTCAGCAGACCATTTCCTAGAGAAAAATACGGGATCCATATTGTCACCAGTGCAACACTGTGAGATCCACTTTGTTCTGGACACTCGGAAGGACAAGATGCCCAGGCTGTGATTTAACTAAGTTGCCATTTTATTAACTCCCTACATATGGGAATTGCCAGCAATAACTGGCATGATCCAAGGTCCCACAGCTGTGGAGAACTGCTGTTTGCCACTCACATTCCCTACACTTGGTTCCCTACAGATTACATGGGCGCTGCCAGAGATGTGTTGTCACTACCTGTAGTGACAGGGGTGCTCTCCCCAGAGGGGAGATTTTTTACAGTGTCTCACCCTCAGACAGCCTTGGGTTACCCCTCTGTCAGCAAGAGATCACACATGAAACAAGTGCCTGCACTGCCAACCCAGCTGAGCTCCCGACTGCTCCAGCCGGGAAAATGCTCCACTCCATCTGGAAGCTGGAAGGAGAAGTGTCTTTGTAGATCCAAAGCTGGGAACTCCTCACTGAAGGGATGACAGAAAGCCAGAGCAGTGGGATTTGCCTTCCCTCCCCCCTGTAGGACACAGCAGCCGGGCTGTCCCACACACCAGACAGCACCAAGCCACGGATCGGAGGAGAACTTGGAAGGGATATTCACTTCCACAAGTTCAGCACAGTCCTCTACCTGAGCACTGCAGAAGTCACACTGCAAATGAATCTCAAGTCCTCATCCCAAAGAGGTTATAATTGCTTTACCGCAATTATATATATAATATATATTATAATATATATAGTATATATAATTTACTGCAATGCCCTTACTACCCAGTAACTGCCCAACCTAACTCAAAGATCACACAGATGGAAAGACACTTGCAAAACATGTGTGTATGTGAATACACATAAATCAGATACAGCTTAAGCTGTGCCTGAAATCAATGGAAGTAAATAACCCATGTAGGTGTTCAAAGGAAGTGAATAATAACTACAGTTATTCAGTTACTCAGTTCCAATGATACAATTACCCAGTTGGGTTATACAGTTATCCAGTTCCAGCTACCAAGAGGAGTTTATGCTCTAGCCTACTATAATGAAATTTTTATTAAAAAAAATATTTCTAGAAAAAAAAATAAAGCTTAGGAGTAGTTAACTTCTAATTGGAGTAATGACTATAAATGATTAAAAAATTTCTGCATAACTGCTAAAGGTAAGGCATGCAGTAAATCTCAGTCCAAATGGCATCTTGTTATGTGGAACTTCAAATCAAGTGGAACAAACAGTGGTTAGAGGCATGTTATGTTCCGCATAATGCTCTTTTGTATCTATTGTTTAGCTTATATACAGATCCATCTTGAATCTGGTTAACTAGTAATTAAAGCTCTGCAAAATTCAGTTCTGTTTGAGATACTGCTGCAATACACACCAATTCATTTCACAGGCTTTTGCAGTGGTCCTGGTTTGCTCATTTGCCATTGCTTGAAAATAGACATCTCATATTACAATTTGAATTTAGAAAATAGATGAGCTTTACTTCTTGTGGTTGCTTCTGAGACTTACACTTGAAAAATAGAACCATTTTCATATCCAGAACTGTATTTCACAAGATATTAATTTCCTTCTTTTCCTAGAAAATTCATGTACTAGCACCACTGCAGAAATGTCCATTAACACAGGTTCATTTGTGATTTAATTTGCAAAGCTTTTTGAATTCTGAGTAGAATTTCATTATGAATACTTTACATAGCAGGTGGCCATTTTGTGGTTAGGACTAAATGTCTTTGTTTCTTTTAACTAGTTTCAAGGACAATAAATATCTACTGACACAGTATATTGCTTTTTGTAGGAGTTACCTCACTAAAATCCTAGTTTAGGACACTAATCTCATTTTTGGGATACCCAATGCATTAGTCAACACCAAAATGCAATTAAAGTAATTCTTGAATCTGACAAACTCTCCTGAAAAAAATTCTAAATGTAAAAAGTACTTGTGATACAAACAACACAATAGGCCCAAATTCAGAGGGACATTTGTCTCTCTTGCAAGAGCTGAGTAAAGAAAGGAATTTATGGAATATTCTTTAGAATATTCTTTATCACCGGTCACTGCAGTTCAAGCAGTCAGAGTGAAAATAAGGAGTTCTGGAAAGCCCCTTTCTCACTCTAGTTTAGCAAATAACTACGGATTGAAGTCTGAAAGCCTTGCAGCTTTGCCCAGGATCTTGGATTTTAAAAAGCTTTTGAATGTATGTGACCTATTAATGTGCCAGGTTACGCCAATACCACTGAGAACACGCAAACAGCACCCGAAGCTTCTGTTATCAGCCTGACTGCAAGGCTGACACAGGAGAAACACGTCCCAGCCTTCCCACTGTGATCACCAGTAGCATATCAAAAGACCACCAGATAAAGATCTCCTGATCAATGTTTATTTACAAAATTAACACATTTGATGCACCCCACACAATCCCATTCATTTCGTGCAGTATCTTGCATGACTAATAAAATCATCCCTCGGCTTTTCGGATCGTTCTGTACATTGATTTTGACTTCTTCAGCACTTGCTAATTATTACACCATCTCCCCAAACCTTTAATATAGTATTAAATATTTAAAATCACTCTTTCAGGATATTTTTTCAGCCATTACACTCACACATGCAAGTGAAACACAAGCCAGAAGCTACTAAACCCAGTCAGATCTTAGAGTTATGAAAACAACATCTCTCCCTGTGGTTTCAGACAAACCTGAGCCAGCAAAAGAAGACAGGAGCACACTAGGAGCTCTATAACCACCACCAGCCTCCTTCCTTCCTCTTCTCTTCTCCTTCCCTGCCCCTGGCTGCTACACCAAGAACATACCACACGGTTGGAGATAACGGAGATAAGAGGCAAGATTGGCCAAAACCTACAGGCCAGGGCAAGGTGTTGTGCCAGTGCCTTGACAGCCTCCTCATCCTCCGTGCCCAGGGAAGCTGTTCCCCACCCGAAGGGGAGGGCAGGGGCTGTGCCAGCCCCACAACAGGGCTGCAGCTGCAGCGAGGCCCTGCCTGAACAGGCTGCACGGGAACGGTATGTGCGTGCCCGGGGCAGCTGAGTCACTGCAGGGAGCAGGGCAAGGCAAGAGGGGAACCTCAGTGGGACTGCCTGAGCTCTGGGGAAGTGCAGGAGGTGGCATGGGGTCTGGAGAGGGTATTTACTGCATAATCTGCTGACAACCCTTCCAGGACCCCCATGAGAGTTCCAGTGGGAACGTGTGCAGTTTTGGGCACCATGATAGAAGAAAGATGTTAAGCTCTTAGGGAGCATCCAAAGGAAGGACACGAAGATGGGGAAGAGCCTTGAGGGGAAGCTGTGAGAGGACACTGAGGGCACTTGGTGTGTTCAGCTGGAGCAGAGGAGACTGAGGGGAGACCTCACTGCAGTTCCAACTCCCTGGGCAGGGGCAGAGGAGGGGCAGGGACTGAGCTCTGCTCTGGGGGGACCAGGGACAGCAGCCAGAGAATGGCTGGAGCTGTGTCAGGGCAGGGTCAGGCTGGATCTCAGGAAAAGGTTCTTCCCCCAGAGGCTGGTTGGGCACTGCCCAGGCTCCCCAGAGCAGTGGGCACAGCCCCAAGGCTGCCAGAGCTCCAGGAGGGTTTGGATGATCCTCTGGGGCACAGGGGGTGACTCTTGGGGCTGGGCCTGTGCAGGGCTGAGGGTTGGACTGGATGGTCCTTGTGGGTCCCTTCCAACTCACTGTATTCTGGGATTCTGTGATTTTCTTCAGGTTGCAACCACTTAAAGAAATATGTTTTGAAGACTAAGTTGGTTGTCTTGAGTCATCCTATTCTCTATAGGCAAAGCTAACCCATGATTCTTTGGTTTAGTAGAGTTGGAAATACTGGAGCTGTGGCTCTTGTGCTGGGACCTCTAACAGGCCATCAGATGGCCCCTGAACTCCTAAGGTAGAGCTGAGAAGAGTATCAGCCTGTAAGCTCATGTCAAACCTGTCTTAGCAATCAAAGTCTGAAATAACAAAACACAAAGTGATGTTAACATTTGAGAAGAAAAGGTCACATGCCTCCGGCCAAGCTTTGTAAGATTTCCCTTCTCCAGTAACAGCTGGTCTGTCACAGCCAGCCTGGCTTAAAGACAATCACAGGACAAAAATTAGGGAAATCATCTGCCTGCAGCAGGTCAATACTGGGAACCCACATGTACTGTGCCAAATACTGACCCCCATTTTCCTCCATTTTCACTGCATTTTTGTGTGCTTTAGCTGAGAGCTGAATGTATTCAATCTCATCCAAACTAGAATTTAAAAGACTTTGGTATCTCATTCCTGTATGGCTGAGTATCAGCCATCAGTAGCACAGAATCTCAAAGCTACTTCAGGTAACTACACAGACGTGCTCCACAGGGATAAAGGTAAAAAGATTCCTGCCATACTCAACCTGACACTGCAAGAAAGTTCACCCCAAACCACTGTTTCCACCCAGTCACCCCAAGTTCCATGCTTAACAGAATTAAGAACAGCTGACAGATTTAATTAAGTCATCATGGATATCTTATCCTCATCTTTTACTAGGTCAAAGGAAGCTACCACTTACTTGGTGTTTTGGTAGTATGGACAGAAATATTATAGAGCCAGTAAACACATTAGTCTCTGCATGGAGAAACAGTCCCTTCCCCCAGAGGAACTAATTGTCTAATTAAAAAATCCTGTTCTTTTTAGGCTACTCAATCACAGTGCAAGAAATAAGGCTATTTGAACTTGAATATAAGCTTCATGTGTTTATGTATTGCAGTGCAGGTTATTTATATTATGCAGCTCAAAATCTAGCCAAGGTTATTTAAGCTCGTGCTCCTTTGAGGTTAGCTGTAAAGGAATTAAAGTTGGTTTGTAATTTAAATTCTTCTCTGCAATAACTATTATATATGCACCTGTCACAGAATAACTGGGTTCCTTAAGGAAAGCTTAGTCCAGACAGGACAGCAGACATGCAGCAGCCTCCACCTCCTGCCCTTGGGCCGAGGAAAGGACCTGAGCCACCACAGGAACCTGCACTGGCTATGCCAGAGGAAGGCTGCAAAGTGCTCCTGAGGAGAAATTGGAACAGAGGGGCTGAAAGGCTCACACAGGGATTCCAGAGGGAGAACAACAAGAGCTGGATGGGCTGTGAGGAATTCAGGAATGAGAAAACAGTGGCTTCCTCCTCACCCCTTCTAAAATAACAAAGGTCATAAGGCAGTGAAGCAACCAAGTACCTGTGTGTTCATCCTTGAGCAAAATGAAACCCTGCAGTGCAGACACTCCAGTACCTTACACGGCTTCTACAAAGTCTGCTCGTTATTTCACTGCAAATAAACATTGGCTAGTGAATATCAGATCAAATGTGACCTGAGGCTTGTTATCAGTCATTCTGGTGTGTAAAGGAAACAGTGCAGGACTGTGCTTGACCAGAAAGGAGCAACAAGAGCAAGTCTGGCAGCATTTTAGCCTACCTTAAAGTTGTAAGCCATCCTGCACAAATATTATGTCTTTCTATTTTACCAGATGGCTGCTATCATAAAAGGAGGCTTTGGTCCCTGTCACAACTTTTCATCACTGTGTACAAAATACAGCAAATATTTGCATCTTTTAGCATCAGTTATAGAGAATTTGCCATCATCTCTGGTGTGTGCAGTAACATTGTATGGTAACAGGATTGGACTGATGGATATTGCTTTATGCCTCAGAAGACCTACCAGCAATTTTTCTCCATCATGTCACATTCAGACCACAAGGTAAGTTCTTGCACTGGGGTAGCACCTGCTCTGCCCCTTTATGTCATTCTGAAAAACACATGGATTTTGTTTGGTTCGTCTTGCCTTGAACTGGAAAGGAGGACACGTGAGGGTCACAGCAATTGAGCTGGCTGTGACACAAACAGAGTCTACACCAACTTCTACACTGCCTTGAGTGGGCACAGAGGTTTTGGCACACCCTGAACAGCACAACCTGCCCACCAAACCCTGGCACTCTGCTGCAGCCACACAGCCCATGGGGAGGAAGAGTTGCACTTCTCCAGATGAGAGCAATTCCCCATCGTAGGACACTGTGCCTGAGTTAGCAATGGGAATACCGATCCCAAAGCTAAATTAAAATGTAGATCCACACTGTCACAAGTCGGATGTTTATTTTCTTGCTGCGTGCAGAACTGCAGGCCAATAATGTGAGGCAGAGAGCATCACGCCCACTGACACAGCTCTGCAGAAGTAGGTGGTGTTGGTGATAATGGATGGCAGAATCACACTAAACATTGTAATCGTTCTGCCAGAACTGCAGTACCTGAGAAGTGCAGTTAACACCAAGAATATCTTGTCAAGAAGATGCCAGCAGATATAACAAGTAGGCAACTTCAGAACTTTACTTTTTCAAAAGCAGAGTAGTGAATCACCATGGAACCACTGGCAGGAACATTTTTATAACTGCCAGCATGTTTCATTAAAAAGATAAACATTGAAGTGTAGAACTAACAGCTGCTATAACACCAATATGCCCAATACAAGGTTAGCCTCTAGTATTAAGAAAACATCACTCATCTTGTACAGTACTATTAGCAAGCACTGACTGAAATCCACCTGTTGATACAGATTATTATCACATAAAATTAAATCATCAGCTTGCATTTAAGTAATTAAAAGCTTGTGTTTAGACTGTCTAGTTGCCAGAGGTCTGAAGCAGCCCCCACTAGGATGAAATTAAAAGTCTACGCCACTCAGAGTCCTCCAAGTGTTCCTTACAAGTCTAATTTCTAAATCTTTCACTTGCTGCTCACATTCAAAGCAACTGAAAACAGCAAGTTTCTAAATAAAGACATAGAAGTTATTACTTCTCTATCATTTACATTCTTCTAGAAGGAAGTTCCTCAGGCTGCTGCAGAGCTAACTAACCTGGCTGATGAACCCTCACTCTTTTATGAATGAGCAGATTCACACATGTGCACAGGCTAAAGTCTGAAAGAGATCTTTGCAAGATTGGTCATCCAGCTGGAATTTCACCTGTCATCACAAACAAACACACAGAACTTTTCACTGTTACTTGTTAGAGACAAGGTCACTGCCACACACACGGGTGTGATTGGAGTCACTCCTCACCTGAACTCGGTGCACTGGAACAGCCCCCAACACCACACACTTGCAGCATGTGCTAATCCCAGACACGGGCAGGTTTCCTGAAGACAAAGTTTGGCTGAATGTAGGGATTTTCTACAGTATAGCCCTGCCATGAAAGCTCAGCAGGGCTGGATGTTCTCTCAAGCACTGTCCAAAGAAGTCACAGTCAGACCATGCTGGCACACAGCATTAGCACTGTTTGTTGAGGAAACCGTCACAAAGACAAACAAAACAAGTTAAATGGTTGCTTCTAGGCCTCCTATAAAGCAAGGTGTTTATCTATTCAGAAAGGAAACAAACCCCCTCTTTGACTAATTACCAACCCTTGTCACCTGTTTTCAGTTCTGCGCATGGAAAAAAAGTCATTCATTACGTCCAAAACACGTAAGTGTGTTCCATGCTTGTCACCTCCCTGCTTTACTCTTTAATGCTCAAACCTGGACAGACACTTGCTCTGTATTGTCTTCCAAATTTTTATGACCTTTAGAATTCAAACACCAAAACCAAGTTCAAGGTCTAAGCAACTTCCTTCCCAGTGCTCACTGAATTCTTGCTGAAACATTATTTTATGCTTCTGTCTTGTGTCTACTCATCTTCCTACTTAGGTGAGTGTATTGCGCTCCTCTCTTAAGGATAAATCCTAAAAAATACGTATTTGTTGGCTTATCATTTAAGGTTGCTTTGTCTGAAAATCAGCACAAATAGATATTACAGCAACAAAGGGAAGTGTTGTTGCAGCAGGAAGTAAAATATAACAAGAAATTCAAAGCATCTGTTCACCTTGCAATTCAGAGGCCTAACCAGTACATCATCTGCAACAGAGTAGAGCTGTTCTACAGTCAGGTGTTTTGTAAAGAGACATCATTTCTGATAGAGCGTATTAAATACAGCAAACTGGGAGACAGAAGCTGCACCCAGAGGAACCACAGTTCTCTTTGCTGTCAGATGGGTGCCCAGACCCCCGTTGCACTGCACAGCCCTGGCCAGGGGAGCTGGAGGAGCCACAACCAGCCCACCCAGAGGAAAAGGAATTCCCTGCCCACTCCCAGCAGCCGTTCCTTGGACAGCACAGTGGCAATGCACCTCTGCCCTGCAGTTTCTGTATTACATTGTAATGTTCTACAGCAGAAGTACAATATTCTAAGTACACAACACGACCTAAATCCCATGAAAACAGTGATGCTGGTATTTCATAACCCAGGAAGCAGCACACCTACATCATAGCTACAGTAATGCCTCTCTTGGGAAGAGGAATGGAAGAGAACAGAGATTATTCCTGGGCCATGAGCAAAGCTTTAAAGCACCCACCTGAACTGTTTGCATACCCAGGGGAATCAAGGCCCTGGGCTGCTGCAGAGCCTCGGGGGTGGCTCTGGTGGCCAGGAGGAAGGGATGTGGTGTTCCCAAAATCCCTGGTTCTCATTGCTGCCGAACCAGCTCTGAGTTTCATTGCTGACAAACATGTCTCTAACAGACCAGGCACTTCCCTACAGCATTTTCAGCTTCCTTAAGGGTTCACTGCCCTTCGAATTTTGGCATCCTAAAGTGAACAAACTCCAAACTGAGTAGCAATTCAGAATTGGGACTCAAGTCTTTTATGTCTTTTGTGACTTTTTAAGCCAGTTCTCATTTTGTTTGTAGTGATTCTCTTTTCTCTTAAGTCTCTCTGAGGGTTACAAGCTTCCTGCCTTTGAGACATCTGAACTCGTGGGTATACAAGTAACTTTGTACTTCACCCATCACAGTTACTCACTGATCCACAGCACACCGAGCTACAGGTGCATGAGCAGCCACTTCAGGCACTTGCCTGGCTCAGAAGGTGGTTCTGAGCCGGCCCAGCCCCAGCACCCACTAATTGCCTAAGGAGAAAGTAGGTTGCAAATGAAAGTGTGACAGGCACCGTCACACAGGGTGATGAGAAGGAACTGAGGCAGTAGAGAAAGCACAAGGATATAAATGTGGATAATTGGAATGATTTAATTTGCTAATGTTGCATAAGAGGCATAATTAGTTCAGTAACAGTGAGAGCAGCAGAGGAATCAGACTAGTAATCACAAATAATTACGTGCCAATTACACATAGTAAGGGGGTTTTGTTGTTATTGAATGGTCAGAATTTGGGAACTAGACCAAATAACAGACCTCACAATCTCTGTTTCAGTCACTTTTTCTTTCCTACAGCAGCAAAACCTCTCTACCTTTTCTCTGGTAAAAAAAAAGAGAAACCAAAACCCAAGTAAAACCAAGATGTGATGCGCATCCAAATTGGACAGTGTTCCTATCAGGAAAGATAGACTTGTAGCGTCTTTCCAAAGCTCCCTTTCTGTAGCCAAAATCTCTGTCTTGTCCACACTGTCAATACCATCTGCCAGCAGCCTCCTCAGCTCATAAGCCATCTGCCAGCCATTGACCTAGAGCTCTGTGTGCTCTCACTGCCATGCTTGCCTAAGCTTCTGCATTTCCACATCTCTCACCATCCTCCTACCCCACTCTCACACATCCTCCCAGAAGAACTGATCCAGACAACTATTACTAAGCCAACAAGAATGGAAGGAGTTGAATACTGATTGTCTTTCCTATGTAAAACCCCCTCTTTTTATTTTTTTTCTGGTTATTTCCAAGGAAAAATAAAATAGGGGCTTTGAGTTGGTCTGCGATAACAAATTGATACAGTACTGGAATAATTCACTATTCAACATGAAGCATATATTAGTTTATTTAAATAGGCTATTTCTTCTTAATCATAAAATTAAAATAAAAATCAAGAAAATGGAGGCCTATATTTTGTTACCACCCTACATGATGCTAATCACAGATTTACCCTCATATCTGACAGTCTTTAGCTGAGTGAAACTATAATTTCTAAGTTGGACACTTTAGTTTAGAACCATTATATAAAGTTATAACAAACTAAGAAAATAAAGAAAATACTGTATGTAAAGAAGAACAATGCCACCACCACTGCTGGAGTTTGAAATACACATTTACCGAGGTAAATTTCTGTCCAAATCTGAAATGATATATTTAGGAATATGAAAATAGTCATTGTAGCTTTCAAGTTTGCCCAGAAGAGAAGGACATCCCTGACAGACCCCACTCTGACTCCCTCACACCCATAACAGCACATAATGAGATTCATTCTGTTGTGCTCCAATGGAAAAAGGGTGGGATTTCAACTGCAGACAAGACACTGCTACTATCAGAGTCAGTATCTGGAAATCCAGATCATGATTGTTTTTCCTAAAGCAAGAAAGTACCAAGTACCCCTTTCTTCAGAAATCTCTCAGATTGCAGGAGAAAACATCACTGTCCACCCAGAAACCAGTTCATTGGATCAGTTTGGGAGCAGCCCTTCTAATACAAGTTTTCCTTGCCAGAGTTTTCTAGAAACTAACTTTTACCCAAGGTTTTAATATTTAAGAGTGTCTATTGCTCTTACCCTTTGCTGAGAGACAGTTTGAGGCAGCATTTGGGTTCTCTCCAGCACTGCTTGTAGCACACCAACGCTTGAAGGTTTTGAACAAGGATGTGATTTTTTCTTGGAAATAGGAACAAACATAAGAACAACATGGCACAACAGAAGAAAACCCATTTTTCTAGCAGGAATATTAAAAAGCAATTTAGTCCCAAGTCACCAGCCTGCACAAATATATTCTCTCCTCACAAATGCATGCCGCTGATGTAACCTCATAGGGGTACACATCCCTGAATCTTCAGTAAAATTAATTGGGCCAGTATAAAATATGATCTAGTTCCCTTTGTTCATTTACCTAATTTGTGCAACTCTCTGAGAATGTGTTTGTTTCACTTTCCCTTGTAGAACTGCACAGATGAAGCTGTTTGATTAACAAGGGATGGGGGCAGAGGAACATTATTTCCTCTCAAAATGGGTGACAAAGCAGGGACACTGCCCATGCTGCTGTGCTGCAGCTGACCATGTCCTGCACAGTGCTGCAGCTTCTCTCCTCTCCTGGAAACTCAGGACACAGTTCCCTGGCTTCTGGGCTGTGCACTCAGGAGCTGCAGAGGTGCTGCAGTGCTGAGCACGGACATCAGCTTTTCTGCCCCTTCTAAATCTGCCCACACACCTGCACATTGCAGGGGCACCAGGAGGTCTTTCCTGCATTGGTGGAGCCTGGACACTACCTGCTTTCTCCTGCAAAATAGGCCTGATTTGGGAAGTTTCAGACAGGCATGAACACACAATCAATTTAGGGAATGTAATGCAAGCTTTTGGGGGTAACACACAGCTCTGGGTGCCCTGTGCTCATTTGCCACCCTCCCAGTGCCACGGTGCACTGAGGGCACCAGGAAGCAATTCCCCTGTGGGAACCCATCCCAAGGAGCCATCATCTTCTCTGTATCTCTTTCACCTCTCTACAAAGGCACATCCATGCTGCATGTCCACCAAATGTCTCTAACCATTCCTCACCAACCCTCCCCTCCCACCAGAGCTGCACAACACCCCTCTGGGCTGCCTGATCCACACCTAGACCACGTCACCCAACCGCTGCTGAAGGGTCACTTCCCGTATTTTATTGAGTAAAATAGGGAAGCAGTTTCACTGGGGCTTTATTGGAGCTCTATTAGAACTTTGATTTGTAAGTATCCTGGAATACACCTGCTTTAAAAAAGGGTTCTGATTTCTACTCCACATTCCCCTTTCAGATGTAAAAATGCTCCACGCTGAATTTTTCCCCATTATTTCCTCTGGGGAGGTGCTGACATGACAGCTTGGTAAGCTTTATCCCTACCAAAAGGCAAAGTTGTTGTAATACTTGCAATTTTTTTAATGTATTTTCATTTAATGATTGCTTTCTTTTTCTCCCTTTATCTGATACAAGGAAACAACTACCTATGAGGATTCCCTGGGAGAACCAAGAAAGCAGAGTTAGAGGGGCAGAAACCTCATATACAACATGGAAGAGAAGCAGAAAGTCCCTTGGCCCTTCCCTGCTCTGCAGCAGGAGCTCTGGTGCCGTTGGTTTGGGGGCTGTTCCAGCCACTGGGACGTGTATGAATGAATCACGACCCCGAGTTCATCAGATTTTTATCCCATACCTCTCCCCTTTGTCCTGTGGCAAGTCACAAACATCTCCTCAGTCTGCAGAGAAACTTGTGATCCTTCTGCAGAGAGTATCTTCCTTATATTTCCCTAAGGATCACAACTATGGCCTTTATGTTGCTTTCGGGTGCATGAAGTGCTTTGGGCATCGACCCCAAGTCAGCTTAGATAATGGAACTCAGATATTGGAAAGGAATGAAAAACCCGAATTATGCAGATCCAAGTAATTCACAGTTCCCATTCCCGTAGCCCCGTTGGCAGTTGCAGTTTTCCTGTGTGTAGGGCAGGAGGAAGAGATTTAATTAGAGGGGTTTCATGCTCCAAGTGTCTCCATTTGGAGAAGGCAGGCAGTGGGATCAGTGCATGAGGAACTCCAGGGGACCAGCAAGATCTCACGTGCCTCAGTTTCCTGCCTGTACAATAATGATAATGTTTGACTAAAGAAGTCAATGTCAACCTGATTTATCTGCTGCTGAGTTATACAACAAACAGGTATTTATATATTTGTTTGTTCCACAGATAGAACCAAGTGCCACTTCATACCATTTAATAGCTGGGTTTGGGTGCCTCAGAAGTTCACTTCCATCACGAACACTACCTGAAAGGCTGTTTTCCTCCTGTTACAAAATACCAGCGTATACAAGTTTTCTCCATACCTTCCTTTAACATGGACAATTTCTTTATTACTTCATTGTAAAGATTAAGGAAAATAATCTATAAAGCAAGTCAGAGCCTTTCCTTCCATCTGGTCAATAGATGCTTTTTTCACCTTGATGCCCCTCACAGAACCCACTGCCTGGCTGCACAGCAGTTGCCCCATGGGGAAGTGTTTGTCCACATGTCCCATGTTTGTCCACATTCCTTCTGGGGACAAACCCCAATAGTGTCCCCACAGCAGGTCAGTGCTCTGCAGGTTGCAGTGGGACAATCTGCCTGGGAACTTTGCTTTGCCCACCATAAATTCCTGTGCATATTCAACATACTTCCAGGATCCAATGTAGCTATAAAGAAGTCCTTAATGAATTAATGACTTTTAGGGCTTTTTAATAGGCTATAAAGCCTGCAGTCTGACACAAGAAAGCCTGCAGGTTATTAAGCTCTGCCTTGGTTTTGCAAAAAGCACTAGTCCTGCAGGCAAAAGACTTTTTCAAAGTGTGTTACAAAAGCCATTTCTACCCACAGTCATCTGTGGGTCAACGTGTCAGCTCTTCACTCACATTTTCCAAAATTGCTTTGGAAGCCTTGTTTCGCTGGTTGTTTGAACATGATAAAATTGTCTTTAACAATTTGCCTTTGTACCAAACTCCCCACGATTTCCAAAAAGCTCCAAAAATACTCCTCAAAACACCTCAGAGTAATAAAACAAGACACAGACCTGGTGTAATCTGAAGGGGTTGCCAGTTAATTGCAGAGAATCAGTGTGTCACTCCAGTTTCCCCTGCTGAGTTTTGCCTTTGCACCAAGGACTGCAGCCCCAAGGAAGCAAATCTTCACTCCCAGCTCCAGCTTTGGCCTTGTAAGGGGCACACACACTGAATTCCAACAGATCCTTTGCTCCACTGCCAGTGGTTCTGCTGTAAGGAGCAGGAGCATCTCCCTCCAACATTCACTTAACTATCATCTACTTGCAGCTCTACAAGAAAAAAGACCTGTCGGCCTTTAGGGTGACAAACATCCTGCATTTCTCTCACATGCAACAAAGGAAGTGTTTATCGAGCACTTGAGCTCGCAGGAAAAAAAAGCTGCAATCAGAACAGCCAGTGTTAAATCCTGGAGTTAAGCAAATAGCTCTCCAGGAAATTTGATGCAGCCACGTGATGCAGAAGTGAGAGTGAGGGAAGGGAACGTCGTTCTTTTTGCCAAAATGCAATCAAAATTATGAAAAGGAGAAATAGTAAAACCATTTCTGATTCTGCCTGCTTAGGACCAGAAGCAGCAGGAAGCTCAGTGACACGTGGGAGCTGCTGCTCAGTGACAGACCCCAGCACCCCCCAGAGCCCCGAAACACGGAGGGACAGACACCCCTCAGGTCAGATGTTGGCACAGGCTTCATCCAGCACACAGAGGATTGCAAAGGAAAGGCACTGAGAGAAAAGAACACCAACGTGAGACCAGATTTGAAGATTTGATTCAAGTGAGAACAGTTCCCCTCTTCAGAAAAAAAAGAGACAAAAGAAACGCCCTTCTGTAATTGCACTCCTTTTGCTTGATAAGTCTCTTTTTTTTCTGAGAAACAAGTCTATGTGGTAGCTGTCTAAACAAAGAAGTTGGAACTAAGACAATAAGGTGATGGAATTGGCCCCCTGTGACAAAATAGCCAGTTTCTTAATTTAAAAAAAAAATTAATACTAT
The DNA here is from genome assembly GCF_003984885.1 of Neopelma chrysocephalum. NCBI lineage: Eukaryota > Metazoa > Chordata > Aves > Passeriformes > Pipridae > Neopelma > Neopelma chrysocephalum. The sequence continues at coordinate 1,664,103 of NW_020897936.1, forward strand.
TTTTAGGGAATGAAAAGTTAGAAAATTAATTATGAAGTATAAATAATTGAAATTCCCTACTCAATATATTTACTTTGATTTACAGCTCTCAGGTAAATCATAGGTTTTACTCTCATGACACAGTAGCTGGTTAGTGCTTTTGGTGCAACTCTTCATGGAAACACAACAGTTGGTTCCCGTATGTACTTCTACATGAATCTAAAATTCTCTTTCTCCAAATAGTCTTCCTAGTAAAACTTGCTCACCAGCATGCTCACGTGGAGATAATATGAGCTGTGGGAGTACTGTAATTTCAACATCTGAATTGGGATCTCGAATAGATAAAGAGGGCAAACAAGATTTATTATATCCACTGTGAACAAAGTCATTTGAGGGAATAACAGCTTCATATTTATTCAAACATAACTGAACCCATTATTCTTCAAATGTCAACAAAATCTTAGGAAGAGTTCTCTGCTCTGTGGGGTTCCATGCTCAGAAGGTTTCATTGTAATTCTGACTAAAAGCAAGGGTGGTATATGACATAAATCACCTGGTAGGGCCACAGTCACTGTGGCAAAGTTGAACTGGGCATGGAGAGATTTTATCAGCATATTTTCACACTTAACATTTAACAAATATTCTACCAAGAGCTCGACATGCCCAGAACTGGCCTGTTAAAAGCAGATGTTACCAGACACCATTCCTTGTATCTTTTACCCTACTCCACTTTTCCTCCAGCTGTTTCAGCTCTTCCAGCTCTTTGCCTGGGCTTTTTGTGTTCCTTCCACCTTCCTACTTCAGGCTTACTTTTACTATGTGAACAGTATCCTCTTCTCTGGGCCTCAAACTGGGAGACTTTCCTGGACCTTTGAATGTCTACTTTTCTACCTTACCCTTTTCCTGGCACTGTCAGGCAGCCTCCATAGAGATGTAACTTTTCCCTGGAAAGTAATATGGAGCAATTCCCACCATGATCCTCCCCTTTCATCCTTCTCCTTCAGCTGCACTATGACCTTCTGTCCTACGACTCCCACCCACTTCCAGCCTCTAACTTTGATTCCTCTCGAGTCCCCAGGGCCACCTTGCAGAAGCACCTGCCAGCGAATTTGGCGGGCCAAAGCCAATAGAACTAAATGTCCTCTCAAGTGTGTAAAACCTTGTTGCAGTCAACATGGGGAGAGTAATTCAGACTCAAAGCAATATTATTTCTCCAAAGATGGCAACTGTAAAATGTGTGTCTACAAGGCCAAAAGAAGTAGTGGGAGTGATTAAGGTCTTAATCTGCATCCAACTAAATACTCCTCAACCTTCTCTTCAAAGAAGCTGTATGGCAAAGGAAACAAGGCAGCATCTTGAGTAGCCTTCAAAAATAGAGAAAAAAATATTTCCCCTGAGGAGTAGCAAGGGAGGAAGCTTCTGGAAGTCAGTGCATCCACTGAGGGCAATAAGTGAAGAAGGTTTTGCAGGAGCAACAAACAGCTATAAATCAAAGAGCATTTGAAAAGGAAAGACTTTTGATATGTTTGTTGCCCATGTCTCCACCCATCTCATAATCTTTAATCATTAATATAATGAAGATCTGTGCTGTTTCAAGGAGCTGACTACCCCAGTTGGCCAAAAGGGAGAAGTGGATCTGAGCAGACGGTACAAACTGTAGGTGCCCTAGGAAAGACAGATTACCGGGAATTTATTATATGGTAATTCTGTTTTCTGAGTCACAGCAATGAATCTACATTTTCAGATTGAGCACTCATGTATGTCTTATGCTCAAAATATGTCAGGTTGGAACACCCAAAATATATAAATTAAAAGCCATAAAGTGACATTGCTGATTTAAGAACCTGAGGGCCAAAACTGTGCTGTCATAAAAAAAAAAAACACCACTACTTACTATCTTCAAATGTGAAATTGAGACAGACAGATATACATATTGTCATTTAATGTAAACTTTCCTTGAATCAGCTGTAATAAACGACTGGATACAAGGGATTTAAAAATGTGTGTGAAACAGAAGGCTGCAAGACAGAAAAAGGGAACATTATAAAGGCTGAGGGGCAGAAAACTTCCAAAAGAAATGGGTGGGGTCACTGGGTCTAAATAGCAGAGGGCACCGGTGATCTTTTGGGGAGGGCACAGCAATAAGGCTCAGGAGAGCAGTGGGTGTATTTTGGGCTTTGTTTCCTTAACTTCAGTGAGGTCATGTCATGTCTCAATGCCTCAGCATTCCCACAGAGAAAATAAGGAATAAAGACACTGAAACTCTTACTGAAGTATTCAGAAATCTGCTGATGGGAGAGCTTGGCCTTATGACTTATGCAACGTCTCCGAGTGATCCAGGAATGGATCTTCCAAATTGGCCAAAGAGGCGAGGAAAAGGTTAAAAAAAAATGGAGTTTGAGCTAGATTATCCTTAAAGGTCCCTGCCAATCCAAAGCATTCTGTGACTCTGTGACTTAACCCACCCACAGGGGTGCACTGTGTACCTCACACCAGAGCAACGCAGTGGAAGGTGAGGGCAGGAATTCCCCCCAGGAGCTGTGTCCCTGGTCGTTTTTCCAGACCCCAGCACACAATGCCTGGAGCCTGGGGCAAGCACTCCTGCAAGTCACTGAGCTGAGCTCTGCACCATTCTGTCTTGTGTTTTCTCCTGAGGCCCCAAAGCATGAGATCTCCTTTTGCACTATTTAATAGTCACGGTTGCTTTAAAGGCTTCCTGGATCACCGAATCCCACAACTGGGAAACATATCCCTACAGTAACTCCAAAGAGGATAATGACAATGCTGGCTTCCCTCAGCCTCTCCTGGGGGGTTTATTATCACTGCTTTTGTGTTGTTCTGGAGTGTCATAAGAAGTTATATGCACCACAGACTCATTTGCTTAATTTTGCTTTCTCGGCTTCTGGTGGAACCATTAGCCAGCACTCTACCCAGACCACTAAGATCATGCAGGGATTTGTAGGGGATTGTTGTTTTTATTTATCAGTGGCCAAACTCCCAAAAACTTCAATGGGAGGATTTGTCTCTTGGCAGTAGAAGTTTTATTTCTCTCATTAGCCTGCTAGTGCAAAAAGACCCCAATCAAATGTGAATATACATGTACATTCAAAACAGATGCTCTCAAGATTCTCTATTAATCAAAAAAATTCACTGCTACTTTTGAAAGATTCATCATTGTTTTCAGAGCTGAACAAATAATTCATGAGTAACTTACTCACTAAATTCAGCCTACTTTGGTTCAAAGATTATCAATGTGAGGATCATGATTCCCTCAAATGTATTCATGTTTGAATGCCATGAATATGTTAGCTCGTTGTTTGCTCTGTGGATCCTGATAATCCAGCTGTAAACTGTATTCTTTTCTGTGATTTATCAAAGTAATCAGATGGCACTTGGTGCTCCATCAGTGAGTGTGAAGGTGCTGCCAAACTACCAAGGTTGCTCCCACGTTTGCATCCATAACCCTGTAACACTCAATCTGAGAACTCGGAAGCTGGAACGTGAAAAGCAAAAATGGCATCAAAATGGCAAACAAATTGATTTTAAAACAGATACACTTTACAGAGAAGGAAAGTCTATAGCTCAGAAGGAGAAGTTGCGTGCAAATTTCAGACACCTTTTCTGCTCTCCGAATTCAGCCTGGGTAGGTATTGAGGCCAGTACGGGTTTTTTACTCGACTACAACTGTAACACCACTTATCTCCAAATTAGAAAGCTCAGAAGTGCAAAAGGAGTCTCCAGTTGTGTCTGTGGCTATGCAAATCTTCAGCTTAATTAACAAACTTTAATACCTTTTCCAGATCTCGATCTTTTATCAGTTTAATCGAGCGCATTTTAATTCAGGTGATATAGCTCCTGTGAAGAAGCTGTGATCAGAGACCAAAGAGCAAAGAACTATTTTTATAGCTATTAAAGAAAGGCTGTAGTGATATCAGTGTAAAATCCCTAACAAAAACTATGGTCACAGAACTACCCCTTTTATTATACACTTCCAAGTCTTTAAATAGAAAAAAGAACAGATGCCAAAGCAGAGCCATATGTTTTAATTGTAGCTGTATACAAGCATGATTTTATTTTTTCTGACAGAAAATCTATAACTTGAGTGGGAAGTTACTGAGTGGAATCCTCAATGCCATATTTCTGGCTAAAGAAATAAACTCCCTAGAGAACATGTCAAAGTCTGAGCTGAGAGATTGAGACATTTTGATAACAATTCAATACTTGTCTCAAAACATCCAATTGCTTTGAAGTAATTGGTGGGAGGAGACAAACTATTAATATTGGATTTATTTGGCAGAGCTTGTGTCTTACACTAAAAACAACCACTAGCTCCCCTTGAAGTTGTTGGCAGGTAGCATGCATTTAAATCCGTGGTTGGAACCCAAACTCCCCTGCTGCTGCAACAGCCCAAGATGCCTCTCACTTATTATTTAACCCCCCCCCATCTTTTCTGAATGTAGATGATGGGAAAGAAAATGGTTAATCAGTTCTCAAATGTCCCTGCAAGTTCCAGTCCTGGCTGCAACAAACACGTTTTTCTGTAAATTCTTACTTCCCTAGAGCAACTTCAAAGACATTCTGAACACACTGATGTCTACAGTCAACAAACCGGTGTGAAGGGCTGCTGCATTCTGCATCTCTGAACTCACAGTCTGTGTCTTTAAGTCTGAACACTCTACATGCAATTTGTAGCTGAGGCCAGAGATTGTTTTCTGGGAGCACAAGCCCACAACTAGCCAAAAGGAAAAGTCCAATACAAGCTGATGGATGAAAAGGTTGGGGGGAAGGGGGAAAAGAGGAGACCTTATTTGGAACTTATTTTTTAACTCAGTTTAAATATTGTAAACTAAAATACATAATTTAAAACTGAAAAGGGGAGAGGGCTTTCTGAGTCTCTGCCTGGAAGTGTTGCCCAACCACAGCCTTCTGCCTTCAGTTGTCTAGTTCAAAATCCACATTGCACCACAAAGAGCCCTTTCCATGCCAGAGCTATTCAGCAGCTTCTGAGCTGCAGGGATCGATCCAGTGTCCTCTGGGCAGATGCTGAGGATGAAAAGCCACTCCAAACAATCATCCTCCACTCTGGCAGCTCCACCAGAGCTGAATGGGGAGGAAGCATCAGCTGGGCTTTGGCCAAGGTCTTCTTCAGGGCAGGCTACTGTGGGCTTGTGCTACAGTTCTGGACCCAGCCAGCAGGATGGATTTGCCTCTGCTCAGCCCCTGCAGAGCTGGACAGATCCCTCTGCTCTCAGCTCTGTGTGTGCTGACGGGCTGGTGCCTGCTGGAGGCAAGAGGGTTTGGTACCACCTTCCCTTTCTTTGGAGCTGACCCTGTGCTCATCTCTCCTGGGTTTTACAGCCCCTCTTAGCTATGGATCCCTGATCTAGAGCCAGGAGTTTTCTAGAAGCTGCAACACTGAAGGAAAACGCTGGTTGCACATGAAAAATAACCACAAATTAAACACAGATAAATTAATTCAGAAAATATTCTCAGCAGATTAAGGGTATGGATGCACAAATGAGAAGGTAAAGCCTGATGCATAAACCAGGAGCAAATGCTGCTGCACCAGCTGTGTTTATTTGAAACTGCAAGAAATGAGCAGGCTGTGTATTGAAAAGTCCATCTGACAGATTAACAAATTCAGCATGGATTTGTCCGGAGTTAAATCTGTCACTGGTCCGATGGTGCTAAATTGCTTTTAGGAGTTCATAGCTTTTTGAAACTGGGACAGCTTGACATGGAAAAGTGAATGTGTTAACCTGAGCAAGGGTTTAGCCCAAATTGTTTTTGTGAAGTGTCATTTATACAAAGATTTGATTAAAAAAAAAAAGGAGAAAAAAACAGAATGAGAAGAACAGAACAGAGGAAAACTTCCCGTACGATTCAGTAGCACTTCCAATGTAATGCTGGGTTTAAAACAACCTGCATAAATCAAAACCTTTCTGAAACCTATCAAGTTTTATTAAAGACTTGGAGAATAATCCATTTTTTAAAAAGGAGAGTTTTCCTCCTGATGTGCTAAAAGGCGTCTACTGGAGTAGTGTTGTTAGATGTCTCTGAGCTCCATCAACTTCTCAACACACTGCATGTGATCTGATACTTGGACAACATAACTAATGACAGGCTGCAAGTCAGAATTGTTGCCAAGGATGCAATCCGACAAATTATGAAACACCCAGGAGGTCAGAGCTCACAGACAGCACAAATTGATGCTATGATGTGGGACAGATAAGCAGAGGGTATTGCAGTTGCAGGAAGGTGAGCTGTTTATTTAAAGAAAGCAAAGAGTGTTTTCTGCTTTTGCTGCTGGTCATTCTTAAACTGTTCAAATTAATGTAATGACTAGAGGGTCTCTGACCTGGAAGAGCAAGGGAAATTCTCTGTCAACGTGAGCGATTACCTAAGCACACAGACAATAACAAGAGATATGCACATGCAGTTGAAGGTAGAAATCGGGTTTTGTAAGCCTTGTACAACTGACAGCAACAATCAAAGGTTGCTAAACAGGGGAACACAGTCTCCAGGAAGCACACAGCAGCTGCTATCTGCTGGTGCACAGTGCTCAGCAGGACACCTTGTCTTTAGGTGATTTCAAAACTCTGCTGGTAATTCTTTCTTTCTGGGCTAACAGACTATCAACAAGATCTGGAAAAGGCAGATACAGACATGGCACTGGGCACAGTAGCCTCAATGTTTCACATTATGAACTAGAAATAAACCCCTGAAATTAAGTCGTTGAGATTTGAGACCTGTCCTGACATGGCTGGAGAAATGAGCGTTCCCTGCTTGGACGGGGCAACCCTGGCTGAGGTCACTGTAACATCAGCTCCCCACAACGAGCACCTGAGATCCTTTCCCTAGAACAAGAAGCACATTTTGGAAAGGGAAATGTTGAAATTGCTGCTATTTAGATCCGGAACACAGGTAAAATCAAGCAGACATCCAGCAGGCTATTGCACTGAGAATTTTTCTATTTCAGCTTTTGTGCTTTCTCTGCTTCAACACAGGTTTTAAGTGTTGGTGACAAAGGTACAATACCCATGGCAGGGTGCCCTTTTCTTGAAACTGCACATTGGCTACAAAGATGAAAGTTACCCAGACCTTCACATGCTCCAAGTCTGCAGGCTCACAGCAGCCCATCTCACTGTGGAATCAGGCTGTGCCCTCTTAAGCGGAATGGGATAAGGAGTGCTTTGGGAAGCAAAGTTAGAGGAAGAGAGAGAATCAATGCTTTGTTTCACCGTTTTGTCCCTCTTACGAGGCCAGAACTGAGGGCTCTGGGTGGCAGGAGGAAGTGCAGGGTTCTGTTGCAAACCAGAGGCTGTCTGAGGCCGCCCTCCCACTGGGAGAGTGCAGAGGTTTGGTCAGCCCTGGCGTGCTGCAGGGCCCTTCCTTCCCTCCCCTGCTGCAGCACAGAGCAGGCACAGTCCCCTCCCTGTCCTCAGGGAGCTGTGCTCTGCCACACAATTACACTGGAGCATGGCAAGTGTGACCCTACTGCCTTCCACGTGGTGATGGAATCACAGAGTCACTTAGGTTGGAAAAGACCTCTAAGATCATCAAATCCAACCATTAACCCAGCTCTGCCCAGCCCACCACTAAACCATGTCCCCAAATGAAACATCCACACATCTTTTAAATACCTGCAGGGATGGGGACTCCACCACCTCCCTGGGCAGTGGCAGTGCCAGCTAGACCAAAAACACAGCAGGAGGAGGCTGCTGCCCTCTGGGGCAGTGAGAACTCACCAGCAGCACCAGCTCGGCAGGGCAGGGGACACCAATGGGGATGGACAAGAACAAGGGACAGAGACACCCCCAGGCCAGAGTCCTGCTCAGTTTGTTGCTGCTTCCCCTGCTGTGGACACATCCAGCCACAGCTGGGCTACAGCCTTTCCTCTACCAGCAGCCCCTCACTGGGCTGCCAGTGCTGGAGAGACTGAGCGAGCAAGATGCCAGCAAGCCTCACAATTATGGTCCCTCCGTGAGAGACACCTGCTGCAATTCCTTTGTCATAGTGGGGCTGGGATGTGAAAAGGAAATTGGGTTTTATTAAAAAATTGAACTTTATGAAAACACACCCTCCCCCTGCTATCAAATGCATTTCTACAAACAGAAAATCTATCTCTGCAGTAGGTTTTTTTTTTTTCTTTTTTCTGGATCTGAATAGTACAGAGGAGACTGTGATATAAATGGAAACATTACAATCATATAACAGACAAAGCAGTGCTAGGCTGTATCACTAGATCACTATGGTCTCCTCCATGAAAAGGAAAAGCCTGATTGACTATAAAAGAAAATATTAAATAGCTATAGTTTACCTAGAAAGCCTTTAAAGCACAGATGGCCATTATCTAGGGGATATTGATGTGGAGAGATAACATGGGTCATGCACTGTTAAAAAAAGAATAAGACAAGGACCACATCTGACAGTGTTGAGCAAGAAATATCTGCTCTTTCAGGGGGTGACCAGGCCAAGTCTGTAGTTCTCTTCTCAGGGCTGATATCATTATTTAAAAGCACCTGTACCCTCGGTGCAATGCACCCTTTGCTGCTTTATGCTGGACAAAGTAGCTGGGCATTCTTCTTTTCATCTTAAGGGACGGGTCTTAATTTTTGTTCAGAAATTATTTTTAAGTCGTTTTGGGAAAGTGCTTGTTGTGCTTCTGCAAAGGAACCTGTGAAGACACCAGGATGTGGGTGACCCTGCAGTGATGCACCTTCCTGACACACAGAGCTCGCTGGGATGGGGCTGAGCTGACACAGGCAGCCAAGAGGGCAGATGCTGATTGTAACCAGACAATCTGAAATTAAAAAACTGAGCTGCAAAGCTCACAAAAGGAGATGTCTTTCAATCCATATGATTTTTTTCTCTTTTCTACTTTTCCTTCTCTTTCCTTCCTCCTTTCTTTTTAACAAATTTGCCACTAGTTCAGTTTTAGAAAGAGATTCCAAGCCAGACCAGTGCCAAGGAGGAAGTAAGCCCGTGGAAAAGCAGACTATGTGGCTGGCAGCACTTCTTGATCTGAACTCAACTTTGAGAGATTTTTGATAAGTCTGTTGAAACAGTCTTTAGGAACCAATTTAATTTTCATCAAAGGTATCCTCTCTCTTTGCCAGAGAAAGATGCTTTAAAGCAGGACCAGCTTCAACTGTACAGCTGTCAGTTTTCACATGAATCATAGAAAAATGCATTACTTGAATCCCTGTTTCAGAGATTTCTGCCATTTCTTGTGGAGTTGTGGGTGGTGTGGGTATTGAATGTCCCCATTCATCTTGGGAAGGGAAAACAGAGGGTTTCCCTTCTCCCTTCCTGGATCTGTGTGAAAACAAGCCAATTTTTCCTTTTCACCAATACTTTCAGGAAGGCATAAACCTGATGTGTTAATGATTTACAGTACAAGAATAATTTTTCATTATTTGTGGGGGATTAAATTCTGTTCCCCCTTCCCTTTTCCCCAAGCTTTGTCTTAAAGGGGGTGAAGAGTTGCTAATATTATGCCTTCCCCTGTCAGCTTAAAATCCTCATGAGTAGCCTAAATGCTGCAGCATGCTATTGAAGTCAAAAAGAGGGTATCCAGTTCTGATTTTATCATAAGGCACACAATATTTGAAATCTTTGATTCACAGGGAACTTAGTTTTCTTTCCTGTGTAAATTCTAGTCATTCTGCCCACAGAGAAAAGAATGGAAGTACAAGCCCAGGATACCCTACAGATACAAATATCAGGAAGCAAATGAAAATAATCTGCAACACATAAAAATTGTGATGTTTCAAAGAATAGTAACTCAGTTAATGCTACTCCAGAAATAGTAATCTTGTAATTGCATGGTCTACCCTTAGGAATGCCCAGCTAGGACCTTAACACCCGTGTTAGTTCCAAGAAGCATTTTAGAAAAAGCAATTTCGTTCCCCTGCCACATAACCAGCTCCAATCAGTGTGTTTGCTGCAGTGTGATGTCCATGAATCATCCCCGGGTGGCAGAATAACATGGACATGGCAGTCAGGGAAAAAAACCCACAGTGTCTGGTCAGCACCTGTGTATCACTCAAACTCCTCTCTCTTCACTGTCTGCAACCTCTCACAAAAGTGATCTGTGCTTGGAATGGTGCTCCAAAGGCTCTGGGGCAAGCAAATGTCATCACACTTGTTTATGGTGCCCCTGCCAGGGCCAGGCCAGGGGCCATGGAGGTCCCCAACTAAACAGCTGGCTCCTGCTCCTCACAAGCACCATTTGCGTGGTAAAGGCCCCATCCTAATCACCAGCAATATAACTGCATAACCCAAATTAACCCTAAAAATAACTCCCAGCACGGGGGTGTGAAACGCTCGGTTCGTGCGTGTTTTCATTTCACGAGAGCCTTGTTACACCAATTACTCTTGTTGGCTTGGCAAAAGTTGGATCTGCCGAGTGCCAAATTCTGCACACAGATGTATGTGCCTGGCTACTGCTGAAATAAAAATCAGAGGCTTTGACTTCCACTTTTCTTTTTATCCCTCTGGTCTGGAAGGCAGTCTATCAATCACGGCAAATTGAATGTGCTGCACACCCCCACCCACGCCCAAATGGCTCCTGCACACAAAAGGGAGCCGGGCCATTTGCATGGGGAAGTGCTTTTCTGAGGTATGCATTTAGGAACCGTGTTTACAGCTGGGGTCTGGGAGATGATTTCGGGAATGGCATCCAGAGAATTGAATACAGCACTGGCAGTTGAATAAACGCTTGCAGCAGCCTGAGCCTCATCCTGAAAGTGGGTGGCATCCCTTTTTTTGGCAAGTACGGCGCATCACAGGGACTGGATGGTGCTGTTCCCCCTTCCACCCCTTCTCCACGCTCTTTCCCCTCTTTCCATTTGGCCTCCTTTAACATATTCAGGGCTCTGGGCAAAATGGCACGGAAAAGGAATAAGAGGCAAACAGGAACCCACCCAAGTGAGCCTTCTTTTTGTTTGGGGTGGTTTTTTTTCCCCCATGTTGGAGGTGTTTGAAGAGAGAAACTGCTCAGCATTCAGCTGTGGGCTCTATCCAAACCTCTACCTTTGGGTGTCTTTTCAACCTTGTTTTCTGCCCTGATGTCACAGTTTGGCCTGTCTGAAAGTAGCTGACAGCACATGCAGGTGTTCCTTCTTTGAGGGTCAGAGATAAGAAGCACCAGTGTTGTCTTAGGTGCCTGCAAGCCCATCTGCCTGGGAGCTGCTGCCCCTGAAACCAGGGAACATGTTGTGGTGGTTCTCAGCTCCCACACGGGCGTGGGGAGTACTCAGGGCAGGGTTATTGCCAAAGCACTGTGACGGTGAAAATGTGAGCCCATCACACCTGGAACAGCAACAGCAGCTGCTGCTTAATGGTTGAAAAATTTAGACTGTAGCCAAAAAACCACCCCACAGTTCCACTGTATGTCAGTAGCTGAACAGGGGTGTCACCTTGGAGTCTGACCCCATATTCCACGTTTTTTATACCACCCCTATTAACTCCAACAGAAGTTCTGGGAAGCAAGAACGTCACAAGACTGCACACACAGTCACGAGCTCCCAAATACTCCAAAATATGGCCTCTCCCTGAGAAAGAGGAGCCTGTGACTCTGTCTGTACCAGCCTGTGTGGCTCAGGGGGAGCACATGCTTTGTTACCAGGTGAAGCACAAATCTGAGAGACTCTGAGACATGTAATGATGTAAAATCCTGTTCAGAACTGTAACTGGGATGCTCCCAGTCCACCCCTTCCCTGTCATTACTAGGCAGTAAGAGGGAAAGCAGCAGATACAGAAAATAGGTGTGCTGCTCACCTTGTTTAATTTTACCATCTTACATGAATAAAAAAAAAAGATGAATATTTTATAACCTTGGCTTTCATCATAAATAATTTTGTGACAGTTCAGCATTCCTGTAGATTATTTACAGCTTTTTGGTTGATGTGTGCTCCAAAAACACTAAAAAAATGATTTTTTTTTTTTGGATATTGCCACAGTAGCATGAGTACATCTTTCAGATTTCCTGTATTCATTTCAAGGACACACCAGGCTGAGGGTCCACAAACTGTCCCTTTGCATGGAGCTGTTCTTTAACAAAGCACCAACACTCTTGCTCCAAAAATGCCAAATATAGTTGAGAGAACTCCTTGATAACATGTTTTTGCTAAAAACTATTTATATTCATAGATTCCTGACAGTTCACTTCATTTTGATACAGTTTCTGCATTTAGCCTCTCAATTCTAATTTTTTTTAAACCTCGTTTTTGGTTTAAGATTCGGAAAAGAAACAAAAGCTCTAATCAGGGAAAAAGATATATAACTACGTAAATGACTTATTTTGTGTGCACAATTACATGTAAATAGCCATGAATCTTTTTTTAAAGCAAGACAAAACATAAAATAGTCTGCTTAACTGTAAATTTAAACCTATTTCACTTTCAGGCTTCACTGCTTCCAGTGTGAATCAGCCTATTATCTTTAAGTATGAAATCAGAAAAAAAGATTTGCTGTTTGTGTACACCCAAAGATTAACATTTCCCTGAGATTAACAGCGTGTTCTTGAAGATGGAAAGCACATAACACCAAGAAACACAGTTTAATAACTGCTTCTCAGGAGCATTTCTGTTTTTACAGCAAATGCAGCTTGAGATTAAGAATATGCTTTAAAACCAACTAGTGAAAAAGTGATGTAAACCAAACCCATGAAGCTTTGTGGTGAAAGCAAAACAAATTACTACATGGCCCAAAAGTTAAAGACATAAAATCTGCAGTTTACAGTACATTTGCTTGCATCTTTTTGTGGTATGCAAAATAATGCATAAAAATTCAGGATTAAGCATATTTAAATGTCACTTGAATCAGAATTAGAATAATTGTTAGAATGTTATAAATAAGGCATCTGTTTGGAGCAGTCTCTGCTCTATAATTGCCTGGTCAATATTTTTAAGTTTGCTGAGGAATATCTAGCCAGAGGGAAAGCAGAATACATCACTGTTCCTTCCTTCATGTTGCTGAGCCTTCAGTCTTTCCAGGAACACTAAAAAATATGAAAATACTAACAACATGTGATTCCTCTGCTAAGTTTGCTTTGGGCTAATTCTCATCACTGGAAGAAGCAAGGACAGAGCAGGCTACTGCGTTTGCTTCCCAGAGATTTACATACAAGACAAAAGTAAAACACACTCTTCACTTATTTCCTCCAATCTGCCTGATTTTTCTGTCTTATTGAGCTCCCTCCTTTCTTTCCAGTCCCCAACGGGCCCTGCACCAACACTAACCCATAAATACCAACTCAAACATGTTACAGATAAATACCAACTCAAATAACGTTACTGTGGGTAACAATAGGGGCTGCTAAGAATGACTGAGCCCATAAAGAACTGAGGCAGCTTTGGCTCAAAGCTGGAGAGTTCCTCTCCCACTAAAGTCTGGAAAGGCTTCTTTGGTCTCAAATCTTTTCCCAGCAGTGAGGCTGGGAGGACACTGCCCAAAGCCACCACTATTGACTGTTCCTGCTGAGCTCCCTGAGCCTCACACACGTCCTGTCAGAGCACAGACATGCTGCCAGGATAAGGACCTGACTGATGGTCCTGCTTGCAATCCTGTCCACTGAATCCCGAAGGAGTTTGCCACCCCTGCCCTCAGAGGTTATTTTGTGTTACCAGGACCAAGCAAAGCTGGGCAGCAGGTCAGGAGAGGAAGGAAGGGCCAAGTGCCATTGGTGGTGCTTCATGCTCATTCTGAGGACATCTCCAACTGGCCAAATCATCCCAGAGAAGTGCCAGGCAAAGAGATTGTGGGGAAGTAGAGAGGGCCCTTGTCTGGGATGAAGTCACCTACACTGTGCAGTGCACGATGGATGAGAGTCTGAGACACAAAGACAGTCTGGTGGGTGTGTTTGGGGTGTAAGGTTTGGAAGTTTCACAGATTCCCTGAAATTTTCGTAGTCAAGTCCTTTACTCAGGGTGACCTAGATCTTGATAGTGAGTTCTTCGGACTGGGAGGCAAAATTGGAAACCAGAGGAAACACGGGTTGTTTGTAGTTCTAAGTACAGTTCATAAAACTTGTGCAATTTGATCAGTGTCTGCAATGCTGGATAAACCCCTCGTTCCTACTTAACATGTAGAATTCAAGGTCTATGCATAATTTTTGCATATCAAGCAGCCCATGGTGCTTGAAGTTGCGTATATGTGCAGTAAAAATAGTGGCTATCTGCCAAAGATTTTCTGAACTGCATGAACAGGTTCACACAGAGAACATCAGCCTACCTGATACCATCCAGAAAACCCCAGGAAGGGGGGTTGTAGCTCCAGAGTCTGGCTGTGTTGCCACAAACATTCATCTGTTGTTTCTGTGTTCTTTCTCTCTTCCTCTTTGTTATTGAAATTGCAAAACAAACTCCCACCCACCTCAGCCAGTGGAACTCTGTCTGGAGATTTTTAGCAAGGTGTCTGGGAAAGCTGTACAAGTAAAACAGGATATGTTATACTCAGATTGAAAATCTAAGAAAAGTTGTTCTTAAAAGGATACAAGTTTGTAATTCTTCAGAGCCATTCTCAGGTACCACAGACACAGCCACCTATAGATACCTCACCGAAGAACAAATCCTAAGCCTGCAGTCACAACAGCTCCACTTTCCATTATCCCTGAAGAATTAACTCCTTTAGTTGTGTTATTTAGTGGCAAAACAGTGAAAACCAAGCACAACAAATAACTAGAGAAAGGCTATTTGACCTTTAACATCAATAAACTTGTAAGTCATGAGAGAGAATAAACAAGGAGCTCTATGATGCTTTAATTAACGTTGCTTTTCAGAAGATAACTCTATTTTGACTTATTTTCTAGGTTCTGCAGTATGCTTTTTCTGCTAATACCATTCTTGGCAGATTACTTAGCTTAGGTATTTAGAGAATTAGTTGGCATCAAAAAAGATTGATAGTGTAGTTCAACAAGATGAAAGATGAGCAATAGGTGAGGCAAGAGTTCACTGGGAGACATTTCCCAGGCTGCCACCAGGACCAAATGTCCCGTGAGCAGTGGTGGAAACAACAGTTTTGGAAAATACAGTCCACATAGAAAGGAGAGGATGTGAAAGCAGGAGAGTTATCTATTTGAGAATACTGAATCAGTGGGAGGAGTGAGTAGGGAATGAGGAAACGAGGTGGATATGAGGAGATTCCAGACAGATGCATCACATATGGGTTTAAACTCTGCTGGAGAGGACTACCTGCACCCTGGATTTCCAGTTCCTTATTTCATTGCCCACCAGCCAGACACAGCAGCTGGAGAACATGTGCCTGAGCAGGACTGGTGGGCAACCACTGCAGAGCAGAGCAGTTTCCACACACACACTCCTCCAGACACGGGAACCAGAGCCAAGGGATGCACACTCCTCCAGAAACAGAGAGCAGACAAACACACAGGCCACGTCCCAGAGATGGGGCACCTCGCTGCAGCTCTTTGCACTGTGCTCTGCAAGGTGAATGCTGGGCTTTCAGAACACACCAGGGTAAAACAGGAAATAGGGAGAGAATGGGAAAGAGAAACACCACTAAAGAGCTGCTTTGTGCATCCTCTAACGTGTAGTAAAATTCTAAAAAAAGGCATTAAAACTCAGTTATTACCTAATATACTGGCATATTCCATCTAGTAGCCTCCTCACTAGCAGACAGCTCCAAAGGCAAAAATGAACCTCTCTGGACAACAGCAGATAGGGTACTAAATCTGTTGCAAAGGCTGTTCAATTAAATAAGAATGTTGCAGACTAGCACAACAGACAGAAACACATGTCCAAACATGAGGAAGACTGTTGATTTCTGGATGAGGCAGCATTGCTGAATACTGTAATGATTAAAACCCAAGGAGAACCCAGAAAAATGAAATTTGTGCCAGTACTTCTCCAGATGCCAACTTCTTTTTAGTAACACTAAACTATTCCTGGAATGATGACTTTCCACTTCCTAGAAAAAGCAGGATTTGGGAATCTTACAACTCAGAAGTTAGTTAAGATTTTTATTTGGAATGGAATGCTGGACCAGTTTACTGCCTTGACTACAGAGGGCAGGCCCCAGCAGCAGGTCTGATAAGGCTCTTGTTCCTCATGTATGGGTAATACAGGTAAAATACTTCATTGTGAGACTTTCCCACTTCTTATATGATGCTCCAGGGGGGAAAAAAGGGCCAAAGGTGAACACAAAATAATCCTCCCAGGGAAGAGAACTGATTAATCCCTAAATGGGAAACATATTACAAATCCACTGAGAAAGCTCCCCTACAGAACTGGAGGTTGAAAATAATTCTTTGGAAACACCGCAATCCTTACCAATAGCACTTTTTCCTTGAAATTTCTGGAATTTATTTGGAAGTTGAATTTCAAGCAGAACCACAGGTGGACTTGGCAAGCCACTGTGAGACTCCCTGATATTGTCACCCACTGCTTTTACAGGGTTACTGCTCAGAAGAGCTGAAGCCTTGATAACTCTGCTGATATCTGTTGTGTCTTTTCAGACGAGTCCTTTTTGAACTGAAATTTGTCTTGCCCTTTGCTTCCCTTATTTGTTACAAATAGTGGATTCATTTGCAGCAATATCCACGTTCACAGGGAGTGAGACACTTCCTAATGCAGATCAGGCAGCAGAAGGTCTTGTTCAGAGCTGCAGCCCCTGCGTGTGAGAGGGATGGGACCTCTCGGCAGTCAGCAAACGAGTGTCAAAAGCAGACGTGTCACTAACCAGCTACTATGACTTACAGGATGAGAATGAATGTTTAAATGCTGTGAAGTGATAAAAATGTCAAAAAGGGAGGCAGAATGAATGGCCTAGAATGGAGGGCTCGTGTGGGGGGCTCCAGTCCCAGCAAGTTCAGTCGTGCTGTCCTGACAACACACGGGCCCCGCCAGCTTCTCCCATTGATCAGATGCTTTGTGTACTTGCCAACAGAAATGTATATTTAGTAACTCCCTGGAAGATTTACATCTATTACATTGACACAGAATACAAATGAGGCATTTTAAGTGGCATTTTATGGTTATGTTGTAAAACAAATTGCCACATCTGTTTGAATTCCTGTTTTACCATACCCATCCTTCAATCTTCTTCAACCTGTCTTCACTCTGAGGCCCTTCTCCTCCCCAAGCCTGCTTTATACCATCCAGAAGCTCATGGCTATTTTTCAGCTTTCTTCAGTGAATGTGGCCACAGTAGCTTTGCCACTTGCCATACATCCCATTAAGTTGAGATATTGCTCCTGTAACTTAACAGAGGAACAGTGCAGACACAGTTTTCTCAGATAATGTCACATTAATCAATCATTTTTAAATACCAACAGGCATAAAGTACAAAGTACTCAAAAGCCAGTGTATATAAAGTGCTTTCTTAGAAGGGATAATTCATCACACACCTTTGCCATGGTATCAGTAATACTAATTTTGCCCTTGCACTTCAATACTGGATCACTTCATATGCCTTGGTCTGTGCACATTGTTAAGGCTGCTAAAATCCTTCATCCTTCCCCATTCAAAAAAGACAAAAAATAGCCAGGTGAGAAACTATAAAAGCATCTGCCCATATTTCTTCTGCATTAAACACCAGAAATCACCAAGCTTTACATTTTTCAATTAATACTTTCTGTACAAACATAATGGGAAGCAACTATATTAGGCAATTATTCAAATACATGACACTGGGCACTCTCAGTCCTGTTCCTTCAGTGCTGACAGCAGATTTTCTCCAGACAGTTGGTGATCTCCCTGCTTGCTGCAGGACATAGCAAATTGACACTTATTTTGTTAATACTGATCATAAAAGAACCTTCAAGTTCTGACAGCTGGGCCTATTGATACCATCTTGTAACATAACACCCTGTACAGGACCATGTGAGTTGAACAGTAACCCAATGATGTTGCTAAGATCACACAGTGGTTAGAAACGGCACTAAAAGGCCTGGCAGACTTTCTGAAACTAAACATCTGACAGAATTAGCACTGCACTGGGCAGGCATTGCCCAGCAATCAGCAATTTCCACTTTCTCTCCTCTAGTTTCTCCTTGCTTGCTGTCCCTGCCCTTCTCTTGTCTCTCCAAGCTCAGCTCTCGGGTTGGACCTGGAGTGCAGCTGGGTGGAAAGCAGGCAGTGTGAGCAGCAGCACAGCACAGCACAGCAGCTCAGGAGCAGTGTTTTCTGTCTTCCTGGTGATTTCTGCTCTCCCCTGTGCCCTGCTGGCTCCAGCTCCCCCCTGCTGTGACTAACTCTCCGAGCACTAATGCACTGGCACAACATCCACAACCTGAGCACCATGAGAGATCCCCTCACTGGCACCAGCCAGGGCACCAATGGATGCCACCAGCACACTCAGCACCTGTCTGCAGAACCAATAAGAAAGGTCTCCTATCTTGGTTTTCAGTGCATATATGCCACCAATTCCATCTGACTCCTCTTCGCCCACAACTTTGCACTCAGCAACAAACACTTTCCCCACTCTGTGAACACAGCAGAGATCTCAAGCTGTCTGAACAATATGCCCATCTCATTATGCAGCAGAGATTATTAATAACTAATAACACTATGAGTATTAATCATTCTAAAGATATTTACTTCAGTGACATAGATGCCATTTTCCTCATCCAAACTGTGAACTAGAGCTCCTTCCTTCTTTCCCCACAGCCTTAGTGAACATCAGCTTTCCATCAGATTGTGTCTAGGAAACTCCCTGCACACACATCAGCTTCCTAGTGGCCACAGTCAACATAAGCAATAATATGTGATAAACTAAAGTATATTAAAAAAAACCCATCAGCCATTTAAAACATACAAACTGTAATACATAACCAGCCCCTCAAAAGTGTTTAGTTTCTGCTTTCAGCAAGCTAAAGGGTAGTTTTAACCAAGAAAAACAATTCTCCAGGGACATAGGTCACATTTTTGAGCAAGCCACTTGCTGCCATAGATGAATCCATATCATGCAGGAGGGACCCTCGAGGTGCTCCCAGATCCATGCACTCAGGTGTCTTCCCTCACCTCCTCCTGCAAGCACCTTTCAGCCCTTTCAGTGAAATCTGCTGGTGTCATTTCTGTGAACATGAAGGACATCTAGTGGAGTCTTGCTTGCTCCCAGCAGAACGCAGAGTTTTAGCCTCTGATCCCCGATTTCTTATCCTTGTTCCTGAAAACCAGCACGTGCTCCTGTTCTCTGAGGACAGGCAGAGAGGTCCAGAACTGCACAGGTTTCTGTGGCCGGCAGGGCTGTGCAGCTCCTCCCTGGCGTTCTGCACTCCCTCTGCAGGGCACGGTGTCTCCTGCTCCTGTGTTACCCTCCTCTCCACTCAGTCTCCCACCACCGAGAAGTCTGGAATAGTCAACACCACAACCTGCTTCCTGAGCTGCACTGGCTCACTGGTGAGGATGCTGTGCATTTAACCTGTGCTGAGCCACCAGGGATTACAGCCAGGTACACTTGCACTGTCTGGACTCATCTACACTGGAACACTTTAGGAGTGTAATTCATGGGCAAAACCCTCTTAATTTTATCCCTTAGCACTGAGATTATGGAGGGTCTGAACTTTCCACAAAAAACAACAAGGCTTTTGTAGCTGGAGAATCAAACTCTCATATATGGCTAAGCACAATTAAATCTGCTGTGGAAAAAAACCCAAAGGCTTATTCAGATTGCCTTGTAAAAGCTTAAACATAAATATTTAATTCAGAATATTTTCTAAATTCACTTTCAAAAACCATCACTCACAGTATTTCAAAGGCTGAGGCACAGAGGTGTTTTATCTCTAAAAGAACAAGTAAACAAATGCAAGTTTCCCCCTGTTCATTTAGCTGAATATGTCAAAGCAAGAAGTTGCTAAAAAATTAGGAAAGGTGTAAATAACAACCATTCCAATAGGCGGGTATTTCTCATGGTAAAGGTATGAACTGAAAAGGAGGAAGGGAATTCTGATGTGTTGTTTCTGTTGCAGTAAAAGCAAATAGGTATGTTCTGTGCTGGAGTCAGTGTCCCCTTCCCACAGGGCATCTCCGCCTGTCTGACTGTTGCAGTGGGTGCCCTTCAGGGGCTGCTGGGACACACTTGCCCTGCAGGACTGGTGTTTTCCAAAGGCTGTCTCATCCAGCCCCATCTTTCCTAGCCCCCAGAAGGCAGTCAGATCCATACAAGAGAAGCAGGATGGAATTGTGAGCACTTTGTTCTCTTAATTGAGGCCGGGACAGCTGAGCCCAGTAAAACCAGTCACGAAAGCACCGAGGAATTCCTTGTCTCAGGACCCAGTGATGGGGTCAAGTGCAAAGAGCATCATGATCTATTTTCCTCAGCCTGATCCTAGTCCTTTTGTACATCCATATAAGAGCTCTGGATGGCCAAACTCTGCTGGTCCTTGCTCTGTTGCAGTGGGCACACCCAGCCCAGCACACCCCAAATGCTCTGACAGGAGTGACTCACACCGTGCTGAGAACAGGCACAGTTCCCATTCCCAGCTACAAATATTTTTAGCTGCTCTAACAAACAGAACAACCTGTCAAGATGACCCAGGAAGTGTTTGAAGAAGAAAACACAATAGAATTTATGGACAGAGCCACATAATGTGGATGCCAAGACTCTAATGCAAGAAGCATCTTGGTTTTGGGCTGGGATGTCTGTCTGTCTGTCTGTCTGTCTGTCTCCTGGCCCAGGCAGCCCTAACCTCGAGTCCAACAATTCCATTTACTCCACTTACCCCCTCCAGAGGATATTTCATTCACCTTGTGCACAAAATAAGCATATTTATGATGACTAGGAAAGACAGAAGGGGGATATCCAGCATTCACTAAATTAATGAAACACTACCAACAACCTACTAAATTTTTAACAGTTTTTGAAACAGACTTTCTATTTTTTTAATGCTATGATAATTATTTTTTTCAGAGACCAAATTCAAGATTTGCTATGTTTAAATTTTCTCTCTGCCTCACCTGGGAGCAAGGATTCAGACCAGACAATTCCTCAGCAGAGCTGACCAATACAATTTTGGCTGTCCATCAGCTACTAATGCTGTCCTGCTTTCCTCCCTTTCAAATTTGAGGGGACATTTGATTTTCTTAGTAAATGAAAAGTTCATCTATCTCACCTAAGTGCCAACACAAGTGCTGCAAATTATTCTAAGGTGGGATTACAAACCTTTTGTGAATTAATCATTGTCCGCTGCATTGGTAGAAACCTTGAAATTAAGTTCCCTCACATGATGAGTAATGGCTCCAGGAGTTACCAAACTCACAGAACTCTCCCAGACTGAAATTTTTCATCAGCTTCCACAGCATCCTGACGAGGCCTGTGGCCTTTTTGTCCCTGCCCTTACAGCTCAGCTTTCCACTGTCAATGTGGAACAAGTTCTACTCCTCAGAGCCCCTGTCCCCAAGCAGCACACGCAGGATGTCCTTTGGCAGTTTGTGAGTGTGACATCCTGCTGTTTGCAGCACATGGAGAGCAGACTCAAGGGGGTTACAGTCACTGTGAAAACAATATTCAAGTAGATTTCCAGAAACACCAGAGGTGCAACGGCTGCAGTGTGAGAAATGCTCCTGGGAATCTGCACCATGGGGGCTGAACTTTCAGAGCAGCAAAGTTTGAGTTCTTTGCTTTCTCACTGCTCAGAGGAGACAAACAGAGAAGCTGGAGTGAGAGGTTAAGGTGGCCTCACATTGCTGGAAGTTGTGTCAGAACTGAGAATTCCAGACCAGCAGGTTCTCTGGAGATTTTGGGAGGGCACACTGAGGCTGTGTGGGGACACAGACGTGGTGAGTTGTGCTCCAGTGAGCAAACCCTCCTGGATATAGAGGCTGATCCAAAGGAACCATCAAATCCTACAGGAGCAGAGGGAGCCAAGTACAGAAACACCTTCCCCACTCCTGTACCCACACATGCAGGAACTCCTTTTGCCCTTTCCTCAGTGCTTCCTCTAGACTGTACAGTTTTGCTACTTCTCAGCTAGAGAAGTCACTAATAGCACTAGTAAAAGTCACGAAGAATACATTTAACAGCAAGGTACCATATCCTGTGGAAATTATTGCTTTGTATTAATATTTATTGTTTACCAACTGTATAATAGGAAGGCTAAATGGTCTACTTGAGTCGTTTTGTGAGGATGCATTTACACTTGGAATGTTTAATAAAACATTTGCCAATAGCTATGTGAATAATATATACATATTTTTAAATTAGCCCATTTTTAAACTAGTCTATAGACTAGTCTACCCTGTGTTTAAGCCACTGCTGTCATGCCATTATCTCTCACACAGACACACTCACTTCAGCTGAACTCAAGCAGAACTCGGTGCTTAGGAGGCTCCACAGGAGCAGTTTAAAATTCACACCTTGTCTTATGTGAGTACAGCTTTCCCAGGGCCCAGCTCTGTAATTCTGCTTCACAGACATTTTACAGACATGCTTGTACACACACATGGCTCTTAATTCATATGGAACAACCTGCATTATTGTCACAGAGCAGCCACGCTCTGCCCAGGAAAATTTAGGTTACTACAAGTGAAAAAAAGAGCCCTATTGTTTATCCCAACCCGAGGATCACATCTGTGCCGACTGGCAGTGAGGCACAGCCATCTGTCATTTTGGGGTATCCTAATGGGATTTGGCATCAGAAGATGAGGTTCTGTAACCAGGTAAAGATCAAGGGACAAGGATGCCTCGAGGCTTCAATTACCCACAACTTCACATTGTGGTGCCTTCAGAATTCTGTCCTGAAAACCATGTTAAGTGCAACTCATTGATGTTTATGGTTTGCATTTGCTGCTCCTGGAAGCAGGATGGCTTGTAAAATTAGCAGCTGTAGAAAGGGGGAAAAACCCACCCTGAAACAGTTAAATTTTTATTTTATTTCTTGGTACCTCTGATTTTGGCAAAAGTCCAGTTTAACAACACTACCTTCAAAATGCCCTTTATTTCCAGGTGACCATTCTGTATTTACACCCTATATAGGGTTTATTTTATGCTCTATGTACAATCTGCAGCCAGACTTCTATAGACTTCTATTTCTGAAACCTTTAATCTTTTTAAATACTGACTGCCCTCTGTTTTGGTAGACATTTTAAGAGTTCAGAATTAGATATTTTGTGAAATGAAACAAACAAAAAAATCACCAGTGAGAATGGTGGGAAAAAACCCAACAAAACAGGTAGATAATTTCCCACCCATTTTTCAACAATAATCCAAAATGGATTATTCCAATTAGAGATGTGATTCTGTGGCCAAAGCACTGCACTGACGCAGAGAGCTCTTTGTACAAATTGGAGCTACAAAATATTTTCCCTGCACAGAGAAAAGCAGAAAAGTTCCCAGTAATATTAGTAATGTATAATACGATTGGAGACAGGACAACTTGTATAAACTTGTGTAGGTGTTATGAAAAAAGCTCTTTTATGAAAGAATCCACAGTTTTGAGTCTACAGAAATAGAGATGCTATTAAAACCAAGGAAGTTTTAAAGAAAAAACAATCCCCAAGCCCCTGCAATGAGATGCCAAACCAAATATTGTTATTGACAGGAGATACCAAGTCTTCAGGCCTAAAATATTTCTAATATCTTCTATTTTAGAATAATCTGGGAATCTGTTTCCATATAGCTTTGCAACTGCCAGTACAATGAAGACAACATTTGCAATGATGCCTCAGATTTTTTATTTGAGGACTGTTGAAGTTCCCAGCAGAGGTAAAACCACTGTTCCACGAGTGTCACATGCTGTGAGGACAGACTACTTGAGTGTAAGTGAGAAACAATGCCAAGACACTTAATTTCTTCTGAAACATTTCTATAACAACTGAAATATGGATAAATGGGGATTTACCCAGTTTTCCACCCTTTGGTGAAATGCGGCTGTAAGAGGACAACAGTTCACAAGTTCTCAACATAACCTTTCTACACACGATTTTTCTCTTGGCCACACACCTTGTTCCCTGTTAAAACATCTCTGTTGGGGCTTTCTGGGTGCCAGGCTGGCCCTCCCCAGGTTTGCTGCTGTCTGACCTTCCCTTCTGCACCACTGCCAGGGATTGCTTTCCACCTCCTGCTCACAGCTCCAGCTCCCAGATCCCTTCTGACCTTGGGTAACTCAGCTGGTTCCTGAAGAGCTCTTTGGATGTCTGGGCAGCCATTCCCTCTGCAGAACGGTGCCCCCTGAGAAAATACCTGGCAGGTCCTGGTGGCTGTGAAAGGAGGGGGGTTGGGATGTTCTGAGGAGCCCAAGCCAGAAGCCCAATGCCAACAGACTGGAGCTTTGGTGCTTGGGATGGCTCTTCTCCCATCACAGGACACAAAAGGTGCCTGGAAACTGGACCAAACAGCAGGATGCTCAAGAGTGTTGTTATAGAGTGGCACTATCACAAGAAAGATGCAATTTCCACGTGATTTTAAAATACCTCCACTTTTTTGGCCTGCAGCTGGAACTTCCTGTGCATGTTTCCACTAAGAAATAATTTTTAAGAGGTATCCTCTTACCAAATTTTCAGGTAACCAGTGGTCACAAGTAGAAAAAAAAGGTAATAAGTTGGAAGAAGTCCAGGGAGTAAAGACTTTGGGGTTTAATACCTCCTGTCAATCCCGTACAGCTACGTCCAAAAAGAAAAGAAAACAAGTACAATTGTGAGAGGAGCTTCTCTCTTTTACAGAGAACACTGCAGCAGGTGCACACCAACAGATGCAAGGTACATTTTTATATACAGCTGCTTGAACAACAGATCTTGACAACAAAGACAATGGCCCTGCCTCATGCTTGGCACTGAGAGAGGTGTCGTGTGTGGAGTGACTTCTGCAGCAGAGCCAGCCCCAGCCCTCCCTGAGCAGCAGAAAGGGAACACAATGTTCACAAGGGGATGCTGAGGGTCCCTCGAGTTTATCTGCAGCACCCAAAGCCCACAGTCACCACCAAGGAGAAAAGCAGGTTGTCAGCAAATACTATTTTCTGCCTTTGAACCCGGAGGAGAATGCGATGGACTCGTGAATGTTGCGAAGAAAGAGGAGCATACATGTCCAGTGGAGCTTTTCTTCAGGATTTAAATACTCCCTTTTCCCAACTTAAGAAAGCTGCATTGTTAGGGAAATTTAATGCTCTGACTTGGGTCGTTTTCAGAAGGTAAATCCTAAAAAGCTCAGTGTGGCATTTTTAAACAACTGCCACCACAAATCTCCAGAATTTTGTGTTTCTAACCTTGCTTTTAAGTGCTTGCATGACTAATGAAGTGTGACATTGCTGAGATTTGCTAGCATTCTTTTCTGTAGCATAAGTTCTAGCTGACAAAAATATGGCTAAATTTAGATACCTGCAGCAAACAAGAACCTTCAAAACAAAAGCAGGCTTAAGGATTAAAATTGGCTATGACATGTTTGTGCTCCAACATAGGCAAGTTCACATAACCCCTTGTCTGCTGCCCCATGCACAGCCAGGCTGGCTCTGAAAAGCTGTTTGCTGAGGACTGGCTATAAAAGCATTACTTAGTTTGAAATGCTGCTGTTCCAGCAGGTTGTGCCAGTGTGGCAGGTGGAGCCTGCTGGGTCTTTCAACTACAGATTTTAAGGTTTTTTTCAAATAAGTCATTAAATAGGGAAAAACAGACGGAAAAAGGCCTCCTCCAGATAACAAACTGGTGTTAAGGAACATGGCTTGAGCAGCAGAGGAGACCTATACCAGGTTCTAAAAACTCTAAATGCATTCAGATACTATATTGCATTTCCCCAGGTTTTTATGTGTTCTTTTGACGGGGGAAATCCAGCTGAATCCTTGCTTGTGTATCCTTACACATTTCCTCACATATCCCTGAAAAATTCCAACCACGGTTCAGTGTTGGTCAGCAACAGTCAAACTGAGGTCAACTGATGGCTTATCAGACACAAACATAAAAGATCTGCAGTGGGAGTGACACCCAGAAAAGAGAAATAAGAAAGACAAATGAGAAAGAGAAATAAGAAATTCTGTAGCTGAATTTCAAATGTCCAATTGTCTCCTTTTATCTTCTGTTTTCTTTTTTGCATTGTGCCAGACAGCTACCCTAGAAGCCACATGAGAATGATATATAAACACCACTGCTTTCTAATACTTCTGCTGGTAGAATTAACCACGTTATTCAAATGTCAATTTACTGCAAGGATAAATTCTTTTAAATCAAAGTACCATTTCAAATTGAATTTTCAAGCCATTAACTTTACCAGGATAGTCCTGCTGGCATATTGAATGTCTGCTAGGTATTCTCATAACAAGGTCACTTTTTCTAGTTCAAACTTTGCATTAAAGCACCCTGAAAAAAACAGCCAGCTCATGCAACAGCAGAAACTAAAAGAAGCCTAAATAATACACCTGCTGTGGAAGAGCTGCCTTCTTTTTCCTCACAGTAAAATTCAACCTTTCTTTTCTGGAAAAAAAAAAAAAAAGAAAAAAAAAGCCACCCAAAAGATGGTAGGACCTCTCTGTAGGAACAGTGAATGAAAACTTACATATTATGTTTCCTATTTATTTGCTTTGCAACTGTGTTCTTAGTCCTGGAGAGAACACTTCCTGCTCTAAGTACATATTTTGAATTCACTGTCAGATTTAAAAACAAACAACTGAAATACCCAAACAGAACAGTGCATCCAGAAGCGTTTGTAGCCTCTTGTCCTGGAAAAGCCAGAGCTGCAGCTCTGTGGGAAATTCCTGGCGGGTCTGAGGGCTTTGTGTTCCCTGTATTCTAAATCTCTGCACAGTCCAAGCACCTAAATAACCACACAAAAATCATCACTTTAGGGAAGTATTTTACCAGTGGAAACCATGGCTTTCCCCATCATCCCCACCCTGTTCTCCTTTTCCTTCTGGCAGCTGTAGGACCTGTGACACCATTCCTATATCTAATCAAGACATCTCTGGAGGATTTAGAAATGGGCAATACTTTAAGCGTTTAAAAATAAAAAAAGCAGCGAGGTTTGGTTGCCCACCCTTCCTCCTCCCCCAGGGAATGAAAATGAGGAGTGAGGCAGATTCTGCCATTGCTGCTCCCTGTGCAAGGAGACAGGACAGTCACTGGCTGCTGGGTTTGTGTGTCACCCAACCCTGGGCTCCCCAGTGCTCAGCTGACCTCCCACGCCGAGTCCTGTCCTGGGATAAGTGCCACACAAACCATCCCTGTCCTAGGATAAGTAGAGAGAGTAATCAGCCATTGGAATGGGCTGCCCAGGGAAGTGGTGGATTCTCCATCCCTGGGGGTGTTGAAGGTGAGACTGGATGTGGCATCAGTGCCATGGGCTGGGAACCACAGCGGGGTTGGATCAAGGGTTGGACTGGATGATCTCGGAGGTCCCTTCCAACCCAGCTGATTCTGTGATTCTGTGATTCTGTGATTCTGTGATTCTGTGATTCTGTGATTCTCAGTGCCACACAAACGCTGCCATCAGCCAAACTCTTCTCAGAGCAGTGGCAGACAAAGGCAGACGATGCTTCCTTGCCTCTGTAGCGGGGCAGCACGCAGCCAACCCCCAGGGATGAGCGAGGCTGGAGATGCCAGTGGGAGGATGGCCCCGGGCAGTACACGCTGCCAGCCGGGCTCTGGCTGCTCTAATGGCCCGAGAGCGGGGATTGACTCGTCTCCAGCTCAGCTGCCCCTCAGTCCACAGCGCAGGGACACAAAGCAAGACACCCACTGCATAATCAGGGCTCTCAAAGCGCCAGAAGAGTCCTCGGCAGCTCCTGTGATACCCCGTGTCATCAGAGACTACGGCAGTGTCGTGCCTGGAGCTTGAATACCACTCACATTCTTCCTACTGCCTCTAGGAAAAAATGCCAGGGGTCAGGAAAGGGCAGTGAGAACGGGCGAACCACAGAGGAAGGTACAACGTCCTCTAATGCAGAGGAAGAGCAGAGACACACCAAAGAAAAGCAGGGCTAAAAATATCAAGGAGAGGGCAGAGGTGCTCACACAGTGCAGGCATACTGGGGCCACAGAAATGCATTTGCAGCTCGTTCCAACCTGCACTCATTGAAAGACAGGTACTTGCATGGGGAGAGCTGAAAAAGATGTTTTATTTCCCAGCTCTCTGTACTTTTTTCCCCCTCAGTTTTGTCCCTGTCAAAAAAAATAAATCTTGAAACGAGGGACAGAGATCAGGGAAAGAGAACAAAAATGGGAGGGGGTGGGATGGTCTTAGAAAACCCAGAGTTTTTAAAGTTTAGGGGCATAGTTTCGAAATCAGAATATCATGTTTGCCTTGCTTTTAATTGAAAAAATCCTCATGCAGCCCAACTCTTAGCTAGCTTGCAGATAAAGATGTTGTTAAATTACTGACATGTAGAAGGCAGGACAACACGGTGTCATCAGAAAGAACAAAAACACAATTGGAGAGAATTAACTGTACAGCTCCATCCTCCCTGGCCACAGCAGAGCTGGAACACCTGAACATCCACGGAAGAGACGAGAACTGCAAAGCTGCAACCTCCTTTTGTAGGGACTGTGAACAAAATGCAAAGCTGCAGACTCACAGTCAGGGGGTTTCAAACTACAAACACGAAAATGAGTTTTGAAGCGACTGGGAGTGCAACTACAGGCAAGTCAATTCACAAACTAACAATAAAAATATATATATTTATTTAAAAAAAAAAACCAACCAGCCCAACCCTTGTAGGACCATTAAACTCGATCAGTTTAGAGGATGCACCTTGATAACATGGAAAGTAGTTAACTGAATCCAACTCTCAGACAGTGGGCTCTGTTTAAGAATGGATTAATTCATGATTTATTTAAATTGATCTAAGTTCAGATTACTCTGAAAGAGGGGGATCTGCTCTCCTTCTGCTCACCTGTGTTTTCTCAGTTGCTCCTTCAAAAGGCTGCTTAGTGGGGCCTGAGCTGGTTGAAATATTTCTTTTTCTTTATGGTTTAAATTTCACTCAGATCAGTCTCTCACCAAGATTGGGATAAGGAAGGGAGGTGAAAGAGGAAGACAGGAGGGCTGAACTCTTCCTTTTAGTGGCAAAAGAAATGTAGAGATCCCTAAATCAATGCTGGAAGGGCATCCCACTTTGGTTAAGTGTTTATTGTAGGAAATGTTATGTGTACCAGCCATATCCACAGCCATGGTGCAAAGCACCCCTTAGATATCCTTTTGAATGATTACTAATTTGTAAAGTGTATTTCTAAGAACTTATTTACTTACTGGTACTTGCTGCCAGGTCCTTCGTACACCCTCCTTTTTGCTTGATTTTGTTTCTAACAGAGACAAGGCCTGCCCAGGTAAATACAGTCACTCCTGGCCCTGGGCTGTTCCCTCTGTTCACCTCTGGAGTGTGGGTGACCTGAACACACCCCGGGAAGGCTGTTTTCTGGGGGTTTGTATTTTCTTGACCAGCTGTCCCTGTGAGCGAGGAAGGGTTGCCAACCTGCCCCTGTGCAATTTGAATATAGTAGCAAAATGCTCGTTCTAACTGAAAAGGAAGGTGCTTTTCATCTTTTATCTTTCATTTTCACTGATGACATTCATGCCATAGTTCAGAAGACCACCCTTCAGCTTGTTCTTGGCTGAGACATAGAGCTTTTAATTTATAAATTATGGCTTCTTAGAAAAAGAAAAAAACACTGTGTTCTGCCAGTCATATTGTCCTTGTTTTTTAATTACAGCACCAAAGAGAAAAGGCTTTAATGCCTAGAAGAAATGTGCACATGCTTTCTACCACAAAGAAATCCATCAGTGTTTAGCACAGGGGCACGTAATTAATAGTTGTACTTCAGAATTCCAGCAAGGTTCACTGCAGTTGTCTGCCAGGAGATACAGACACTACCACTGCCACACTGAATTTTTCCTGTTGTTTTGTTCTTCAGTAGGTAGCAAGAGTCTGAACACAAACCAACGTGGCAATGGCACAGCATTACCAGAAGAACCAGCTGTAGCAGACCCTTCCATTAAGAAGGTTCACTGAAACAGGTGAAGAAATGAAAGAAATAATGGTCTCGAGGTGCCCAGCCTCTCCCCTGTACAACTCTCAGCTGCTCTCTTCTTTTTGCTTTTTATTCCCACCCTCCTTTTTTTTAAAATCAGAACATAAGGATACTTCACAGTGCACTGAACAAACCCTTTCTTAGGTGCTGCTCCCAGGCTTGACCCCTTCTTTTCAGGCAGCTCATCATTGTCCTGCTCAATTGCTGTGGGATAAAATTTTTCAACCAAGTGCCTGGTGTTCACTGGCAGAGAAATGAGGCTTATAAACTGCACAAGCCTGGCTTACATGATGGGCTCCAGGACACAAGGAGTGGTGGGTTTAGCAGACACGAATGTCCCCTGCTGTGTCAGCCCCCCTTTCCCCACCCTACATCACTGTCCTATTGCAAAAGCAGCAGAAGGCCCATCACTTGACTCCAGTCAGCCTAAATTTTCCAGTTATACAAACCTTTCCTTTAATGGCACTGACGGGTGCCAAAAGTCACCTCTGCCTTGCCTATCCCTCCCCTCTGCCTTGCCTATCCCTCCCCT
>NW_020897936.1:1694529-1731251 GCF_003984885.1 Neopelma chrysocephalum
CCTCTGCCTTGCCTATCCCTCCCCTCTGCCTTGCCTATCCCTCCCCTCTGCCTTGCCTATCCCTCCCCTCTGCCTTGCCTATCCCTCCCCTCTGCCTGCCTGTTCCCATCTGCTGCAGATCTCCACTCTCATTTGTGCCAGTACGACTCTGTGTGGAAGCTGGAAAAGAGAAACTTATCTGGGTTAAGGGCAAGGGAGCTTTTGATTTTTGTTTAAACCAAAGGGTGGGACCTTGCTGAGAAGTCAGGTGTGAGCAGGGACGACTGAGGCACAGACAGACACTTCCCTGTGCCACCTGGCACGACGGGAGAGGCACCTTGGAGCAGGGACAGCCGTGGTGGTTTGGCAGGGAAGGCCCCGACTGCTGCAGTCACATCTGCCAGCTCTCACCTGCCACTGTGCTGCCTTCCAGGAACACAGCACAGGTAAGGTCTGCTGGAAATCAGGCCTCTCATTTACAGCCTGGTTTGCTGACCTTAATAATGCCCAGAGAACAGCTCTGGAGGCAGTTCTGTCTGCACTGAGAGGCAGTGATCCTCTCCCTGAGCTCTGCTGGTCTCTGTGTCCTGGTGCCACCCTGATGTGAAGCTGTCCCATGCTGGAAGCCAGGGGGAGAATCCTTGTCTGCAAGCAGCAGACACGGAGGAGAGAACAGCTTACTGACTGTGATACCATATCTGAGGAGTTCAGATGCAGCAAGTTCATTTTTCATGCTGTCACATCCATGGAACCCTGTCCATGTGCTTACACAACAGATTTGCCTGTGCATCCCTGTGCCCATCCACTCTTCCAGTTGTGCTTTGGCAGTGAAGTGGAGGTTTGAGTTGGGATTCCTCTAGCCTCTGGAGCGACAAATCCCAGGCATCACACACAACTGGATTTTTCGGTCCTGCTGCTTCCATGAACTGCTTTAAACCAGTGAAACTTGTAACAGACTGATGGCATTTGCCTGAAACACCCTTTGCCAGGAGCTGCTGTTGGTCCTGCAGGCAAAGTGTGAAGGGGGTTTTGCTGACTCACTGGCAGAGCTGACTTGCTACCCCACACGGATGCAAATGAACTTGGAGCAGCCTTCAAGCAACAAACCCCAAACTTAGGTTTAAGGACAGGTATGGGCAGGAAATGGCACAAACTCTTGGTGCAGCTAAGCCTAAAAACAAAGCTTATTGTTATTTTGAGAATATTGTTAATTTATAAATCAAACTTCAGAAGTGTGGCTTTGATCTTTATATGTGCGTAGCTTGAAATAAAATTGGGATCTCCAGCTGTTTACAAATCTGCTAGTTCAGGAAGCTGGAAAAATGGAATCAATTATTTGTTTCCCTCTCTACTCCCAGCTGTAGAGTTTTGCCTCACATTTGCTTGCAACCTCTACAGAGCAGGGGCACTGTCTTCTCCTCTGCAGCTGTACAGCACAAAGAACCTCAGCTGCACAGGGCAACCCAAGGGCGACTGGGTACAAATAAGAACGTTACCAGTCTTTGAGTACTGGTCAGTATAAACATAACGCTCAGAAATCTTTGTTGCCTTCCAACATTTAAAGCTCCAAGGGTGGGTTCCCACTCTGGGCCAGGAGGTATTTGTTGCTGCTGTTCTCCAGAGCAGCCAGCCCTCAGACACTGGTTTTCTTCAGAAACAGGAGCCGTCTCATGGTCAACTCTGTTTGCAGTCAGCTGAAAAACTGAGGTTCCCAAGGAGGTGGGGAGTGCAGAATGGAGCGACAGAGATGGAGAAAGTATTTTCAACCTGCCCAGCAACGTCCCCAGCAGTACAAACATGACCAGGTAGATGAAAATGCCACTAAAACCCCTTCCTTCAGGACTGTTTCTCTCCTCTCTCTAACAACATTCTCCCAGGTGCTACTCACAGAAAGGACCACTAGAAGCAGCTATTCTTTGTACATCCCCAAACCAAGTTAGACATAAACTACTGAAAACAAGTGATGCTTCAAATAATCTTTCACTCTTGCCCTTGTCTGCTTTTTGAATTAAGATCCAATTAATTTTTAAAATAGCCAAGGCAATTTTCAAGCTAAGGAGTTTGTAATCCAGAGCTTATTAGCTTGAAGAGGAAAGTTCCAATTGAAGAAGTACTGGGTTTCTTTTTTGTAAATTGCTTACACCCCGATTATCTGCCATTTTCATCTTTCTTAAAAAGTGGAGAGTTTGGCTGTTAGCCTTAAATGCTGGGAAATTTATCCAAAAGCACCTTGTCAGGCTGGTCAGAGCTGTCAGCTGTCAATCTTGTTGAGGAACAATTCAGAGATTCCGTTGAGATGAACATGCTGTACACATACCTATAAATAAAACCTTCTATTTCGTTTGTGG
Source organism: Neopelma chrysocephalum (assembly GCF_003984885.1). Lineage (NCBI taxonomy): Eukaryota > Metazoa > Chordata > Aves > Passeriformes > Pipridae > Neopelma > Neopelma chrysocephalum. The sequence continues at coordinate 1,696,857 of NW_020897936.1, forward strand.
TGAGCTGGAATTATATATGCACCTACATACATCCAAGGCTATAAATAAAAATTAGTATCTGTTCACGGAGTTGGGTTGGACTTGGATATGCTAACTCACTGTCTCTCTGTTTTTACAAATACATACACATTATTAGTGTATATATATATAGAGAGAGGGAGGTATCTAGGACACCACATTTCTAACCAATGTTTATGGCCCTTAGAGCTCAGGTTGGGGTCACCTACAAGGAACTTCATCTCTCTACAGTCCCTTCCTAAGGGGAAAAAAGAGGGGTGGAGAGGAGACACCAGAGCAGAGAAGGGTCTCGCCAAACCCAGATGTGAAAGATGATTCTCCTTCAAACATTTGCCATAACAGACTTTCAACCAGAATGAGAGGGAGCAATAACTGTTCCCAGTCCTGATGGGTGAGACACCACTGTAGCACAAGGTTCTGCTGAGCACTGACTGAGCTTACAGAAAACATGCAAGGCTCAGCTGTGTGTGCAGGTAAGGGCAAGAGGATGTGTGGAAGGAGGCCTGGAAGAAGGAGGCTGCAGCAATCCTTCTCCGTGGGACTGGGATCACAGGTGCCACGTGAGGTGATGGTGAAAAGGCAGAGAGAAGATATGGCAAGACTCTGGTTGGCATTAGCTGCTCTCCATAGTTCATCTCCAGCAGGTATCACACACCAGCCCAGTGTTACATACACTTGTTAAACAGCACTTACTCAGAGTGCTCATGTCATTCCAAGTTGCTTGATCAATGCAGCCCAAATTCCCACTGCAGTCCCCAGACAGGCAAAAACCTACACACAGGCCTTCAGCCATGAGTCAATCCCAGCTCCTGTGGGACACAGCTCTGGACACAGGCTAATTACACTTGGGCATACCATGTGCATGCCTACATAACAGCTACTGATAGCTAATGATAAATCAGAGCATAGACAGGCACAAATATAAACAGGGAGAGCTCAGATGGGCATCATTAGACAATCTGCACTAATAGACAACATTTTTAATGCAAGTGATGGGCAGGGGAAGATCAGGCATATCTTTCTGTTGAGCTGAACCTCTAACGCCTCCTTCATTTCTTCACATTACTCTGCACACAGAAAGAAAAAATTTAAGTCTTTCAGCCACACTACTGGACGCTGCCCCTGGCAGACAAACATGTGCTTTGCTGCTGGTTATTTTCTGTCTATCTCTGACTCCGAGGGGACAGAGTGGACCCTGCTCAAAGATCAGGATTGCAGAGTTTCAGAAGAGGTTTTAGGGAACTTTTGTTTTAGGCATTTTTCATTTATTCTTGCAGGAACATTTATTCCTGCAAGATGCTTCTTGTTTTCCTCAGGTTTGAATGGTACTTAAGTTTATCTTTAATCTCTCTATTTTATTTCATAGGAGATGAAATAAATGTGCTTGTGCTGTGGCCAATGGGAGCCTCCAAACCATTAACTGTGAGTTATGGCAGATGTGGGCCTGTGGAAGTTGCAGGAACTCGACATCTGCAGGAATCCAACCCTGAGATTTTAAGGAATTGTTTTGCACAACTTTAGGTAGGCTTGTAAATGTTTCTCATTATATTGGCCAGGGTGGCTTTTAAAGTTCATTCACTCCATCTTATAACTATCTTCAGTAAAATATATCCATTTGGTTGAAATTACATGCTGAGTTGTCGCTTGCTTCCTAATAACCCAGGCATTATGGGGACTTTCACCAGCTCAGAATATGTAATTGAGTACATATTCAAAGTATTTAACTCAGATCTTGTTAAACTGATAGCTTTGGCTCAGTTTATTCCAGACACTGCTTTTAGAAAAGTCGTTAAGGAAATGTGTCTTGTACATACAGCACCATGAAAGAGCAACACATTACCACAATCTGAACTATTGCTCATGCATTGTGCAATCTGGAGCAGAGCACAGCCCAGCCAGAATCACAGATGGTGTTTTACATGACAGCAGTCATGACTATTGGCCCTCGAGTCATTTGGGAAAGAAAAAAAAAATCAAAACAAAACAACCAAACCCTCAACATCTACCAGGATCAGGTCATACTGGAGGAGACAGAAAGAGCAGCATCACTGGTTTATGAACATCTGATTTACACCCTAACAGGTAATTAAGCCACAGCTGGTAGGGAAAAATTTCAAACAAACAGTTAAAGTAAATTAAATATCGAAATAGAGAATTAACTTAGTCCATCACCTTCTCAGTGCACTGCATCAGGCCATTGGACATGAGAAGGTCCAGAGCAATAAAATGTTTTAGCAGTTTTTAGGGCCAAAGTCAGTCTTAACATTCCTTCTTCGAGCATTTGCATGTATAGAGGCTTGGGTAGCTTTGGAGCAGTTTGTGGTGCTGGGGGTTTGTCAGAAAAAGTCTTTTATGTGATAAAGGCAAGGCAGGACCAAATTTAGCCCTCCAACATCGAAACTGGGCCTTGAGCAAAATTCACAGACTGGCTAAGGAGCATCTCCTTATTGAAACAGGCACCTTCCCAGAATTACCCACGCTCAAAGCTCCTGGTTCAGGGGCGGCCAGAGCACATATTGCTTTTGTTTTGCTAAATATCTCAGGTTGGGAAATTTATCAATAGATCCAATAGATCATTGTTTTGCGGAAGCATTGGATTTCAGGCCACTGCACCCCGTGTGCTGCTCTCAAACCATTTGTAGCAAATATATCCAGTGTCAGACACTCTGGTGCATCCAAACCTAAAACCAAGGTCCTGCAAGGACACCCTGAACACAGCCCTGCTTGCACAGGTCAGGCAAAACCCTGTATCCATGTTAAAAAGGCCCAAGTGAGTACCTTTCTACCTACTTGCCAGACATTTACCTGAGTTATCTCGAGTAGCTGCTTAAACAAAAGGACTCCCTGTGATTGTTTAACACAGCACAGCACAGAGACAGGTCTGTCTCCTCAATCCATCCCTGCTCTGCCTGTGAATGCCCCCAGAAGGAATCCCCCAGGTTAAACTTCACGGAATGCAAATGAAATAGGAGGGTGTTTCTGAGCAGTCCTGATGCCTGACACTCAGAAAAAATATCTACAATGCAAAGCGTGTCATCCTGCTGGTGGGAATTGCAGAAGGAGAGGGAACATTTTCTAAGACATCTGCAGGGAATATTTTATGAATTGAAGTGTGTTTTCTCTTAGGGGACTGTTTCGTTGCTTCGCTTGATTATCCATATTTTAACAACCATTTTTTTAAAGGTTTTTCAAAAGAATGAAATTTTGAATCAAGAGGACACATGATCCCAAAGGGGATGAGTGTTTTACTTAGGTAGCTGCCCATGACATTGGCGAAGTGGGAAAAATAAAGGATTCTATGCAAAAATTAAAGAGACTGAAAAGCAAAAATGGAAAAAAACCATAGTGATATAAATTTCTGATCTGTTGAATTGCAAAGTGTACTGAGAAACTTAAACTAAATAAATAAAAAACCTGAAAGGGGCACTGAAATAATTCCTGTAACACTCCACTTCAGATCTCACTGTTCATTGCTTCAGTGCAACCCAGCATAACTGGACTAAACCCACCAAAGCAACCCCATTTCTCTGCAGATACCACTCTCCAGTAAATAATTAAGCCAAAAATGGAGGCCTGACACCACTCACATCCTGATCAGATTGTAAGATGTGTCATTGCCACCCTGGCACTGACCTTCTAAAACCTACTGATTTAGTCACACTCACAAAGGTGCAAGACCGGGGCAATGCCAAGCAAACAGAAGTGCAATAGCTCAAAACAGAGAGGTTGCTGCTCATTTAAAATGTCCTTTCACCTCTCCAGCTCTTCCACTGCAGCTGCTGAAGGCAGTTCTAGCACAGACAAGGCCTGGGTGTTCTGGACCCCGCGCTCTGCGGGTCTCCGGGAGCTCAGCCAGACACAACCACGTTTTTAACTCCCCACTCTCACATTTACCCCACAAGCAGGCAGAGAAACTGCAGTCCCTGGATGTATTAGTAGAGATAATAGACAGCAGCTGGAAACATATTGTCCCAAAACAGTGTACATTGGGTGGATTATTCCTCCCATGGCTTCCAAGTGCCTTTTAACCACAACCTGCACCAAAACACTGCCGTCTGACATGGCTTCTGGATACACATCGTGGAATTAGGAGAGAGAAGGCTCAGGTCATTTGATGAGGAGGGTGAAACCCCCTCCAACCACGAGAGAGCGGGGCAGGAGGGTTCCTGAGGAGAGGTGCTGTGTCATCACCCTCACGGGACAGTCCTGTAGCTACTGGCCAAGGCACAGCCCCCTTGTCCCAAGACCAGAAGTTCTCTGTTCCCTTATTACCTACTCTGCCTTTAACTCCTACTCTTGTTTCCTTACCAATCAGACCTGTTTAGGTGTGCAGAAGAGAAACTATCTAAACACAAGTGCTTCCTAAGATCAATCCAGCTTTCCCACCCTCCTGAAAACCCCTTTGTGCCCCAGAGAAGGGCTGGAGAGCCTGGCTGCCCTGTCCTGCCCTGCTCTGCCTGCTGCTGTCCTCTGTTGGAATGAAAATCAGACTGTTTTTGCTGACTCCCACTCCTAACCATTTGCAGCAGACAGAATGAGAGCAAAAAAAGGGATTCCACGGAGCAAAGGAAGCAGGAGGGCACAGGCGTGGGCAAAGCAGCCGAGGAACAGAAGGCAGCATTTGTTGTGACTGATGCAACCTGACAAAAGCCAAGTAACGTGTCCATTTGCACAGCTGCATTTTGCTGTAGATGTGGCATGGGCCACACAAAGGATATTTAATGTAACAAATTGGTAATACAGAAAGGCGGGTTTTCTCCAGTTTCACACATAAAAATTTAATATTTATTTCAACGAGATTCACACCACCCTTTTAGGCAAACCCTTTTTTTAGAATTAAACATACGAGGGGTTTTATTGTGCAAAGTAGCACGGGTTCAACGTGGGATCGAGCTGTGAACAGTGACAGCACCAGTTGTTGTGCTTCAGAGAGTCTAATGGTTGAAAGTTGGGTTAGTAAACCACAAAACTTAAAGAAATGCCTGTGTGCAGCTGGTTTGGGTTCCCAGAAATGTGCACTGCATGGCCAGAGGAGGGATGCTCAGGGAGAACTAAGCAGCTCCAGTGTTAGCCTTTACTGCTTTGGGTCTCCTGAGAAATGCAAATCACCATCTGGTTACCTTTTTGATGAAGAAAGGGTTAAAAACCAGGTGTAACTGGAAAGAAAATTTCAGCTTCACTGAAGAGACACAGAACAAAAAAAAAAAAAAGCACAAACCTAGCTGCACAAACCATCTGGGATCCTCCTTACATATGGGCCTGAATTTGAATTGCACCAACCAAACAGAGCTGGGGCAACTGTTCACTGGGGAGCAGGGAACTGGGCTGCCTGTGCAAGGAGACTCTCAGCACCAACACAGCCAAGACCAGGAGACCTTGCTGTCACAAAGATCCAAATTCCCTTAGTATTAAAGCAGAGGAATGCTAGAACCTCTTAACTAGGCAGTTGGTTTCTCCTCCCCCCTACCAAGGACTGTCAGATCTTACTTTCCTGCTTAACAGGTGAGTAATTACTTTTCAAATTTACAGCAAGCTGTTGACTGAAAACATATAATTTTGAAATTATGATATGACAGGCTCACATCATGACATTACAAGACTCAATCTGCCATTATTTTTCAGCAGCAAAATATTTTGATTGAGCAAATCCATTTCCTTAATCTTCAAAACAGGACAGTTGAAATAGCAATTTCCAAAGAACAGCAGAAGCATAAAATATCCTCTGTCAGCTTTATCTGCAGGGTTTAGTGCATGGACTGCTAGAGTGCTACCAGGGTGGGCTGTTTTACTGCATGTCCCAGTATAAGTGCTGCTGGTCCTAATTGCTTTAGGACCTAATTGCTGTCGAACCCAAGGCAAAAGTGGTTTGCTGTGTTTTATCACAGCTTTTGTTGTTGTTGTTGTTGTTTTAAAGATAAGCACACACCCCTCCCGTGGCCCAGCAGCACCTTGGAAACAACCCTTACACCATGGCTGCACTGTGCTGATCACCAGCAGAAGTGCAGAAAGCAGAGTCAACCAACTTTTCAACCACCTTGCACACTGGTCCCCCTCCCCAGAGGTGGCAGGGTGTGCCATGACACTTCTCAGAGATTTCTCTGTAACAAGAGCCTTAAAATTTGCATCATACACGCATTAGAGGGTGCCCAGCCACTCCTACCTCTCCCTGTTGTTTCCTCCCATTCACATCATGCTTTCAGAGCGTGATTACAGTCTCCAGGTCCTAAAACATCCTAGGAATAAATGTAGGCAGCTTTGCTATCCAACAGTAAGTCCTTGGTCTAAGACTCTGAAGGAGCCAGACCTGAAAAAGGCCCTTGGGGTGCAGAGGCCATGGCCCTGTCCAGGAGGGATCACCCAGCAGGGCCAGGCTCCACACCAGCCAGAGTTTTGTCTGCATAAAGCCAACATAGTCTTTAAATCGCTGATTACAATTAATGTGCCCCATGAAGTCCCAATGAAGCCACTCTGCCACTGAACTGTACATTTTTAAAATACATGGGATTTTTAAAATACACAGGATGTTTTCTAACATAATTTTCCTTTCCTTTGTCAAAACTGCAAACGCAAAGAGGTCTGGCTGCAAGAGAATACAATGTCAAGTGCTTTTAGGCTAAAAAATTACCATGTTCTACATTCTTCTTACATGAGGAGGACAGCATCAATTACTTCTGCAATGTGCAAAAATGTACAAACAGACTATATTCTCCTGGGCTGAGGCTTTGTGCATACAGTCAGCTAGACACAGAAGCTACTTTTGAGCCTCAAAATGTATTCCAAGTGATTTCTAGCTCCTCTGCTATGTTGATATTTTCCTGTGACAGGTCTTTTTTGCACAACACAGTTAGCTTTGTTTGGAAAAATTACATTATTAGCTTGTGTACAACTTGCTTAGATGATCTGATATGATATCCACCCTGTCAAAAATGTATCTTAATTAGTTAAGACAACAGGCATTTTCCAGAACTGGCCTGTCGGATAACATATCCTTGCATAAGAAAATCTTAAGGGAGATTTCACTTAAAGAGCTTTAGTGAGACTGTATTTCACCTTCTACATGCAAGTCTTTTCTTTGCCTTCTTGAGGGCTGATACAGCTTATCTTCAGGTCACTGAATATCATGAGACATCATTCTTAGAGCTTTAGTAATTTTTATTGTTTAAATATTTAAAGAACAAGGCCTCTGGGGATGCAGAATTGCAGTACAGTACCTACCAGAAATTTAAGGTGGAATACAGGAGATGTTTTAATTGTTCTTCTTCGCTGTCCCCTCTTCCCTGTCTTCCTAGAACAGCATTATTTACTGAGATAAACCCCAATAAAGTTAAATTTAAACATATTATTATGATAATCACAGTTAGTACAGAAGTTCAGCACCACAAAAACCCAACTGAGCCGACCTTACAAACCCAACCAAGCAAAACTGTTCAAACCAAGCAGGGACCAAACTTGCAGCACCTTTATTGTGCCAACCCAGCACAGGTCACAGACAGGGTGGGAACATGCTCTCCTGGTTAAATTTCTCTTCTTTAAATTAACCTGAACACTGGGTTTGTTGGCTTTACAATAGTTGCTTTAGGGACAGTGAGAATTTATTGAGGTAGTGTTCACTGTATTATGTTTATTTAGTAATGAAGGACATATTAAAGTCTGGTTTAAGGCAGAGAGCCTTGTACTCGTGCAGCCACAATGCCAACAGCAAATCACACCTGGCCCTGGTACCTACTTACACACCAAACAACTGCAATCCTCTGAAATCTAACACAGTGCCATTTTTATATTACTATTATTTTGGAGGGGATGGGGGTGCTTCTGCTAACTGGGGGAAAAGAACCACACAAGCTGGGCAGCAGACACTCCATTGAGAGCATTTCCTGGGAGTAAACTAACCCAGAGCAGTCACAGCTCCAAAATGGTCAGCTTTAGTGCCAAACACTGCTAAACTATAAGCTAAGCACAGGTTTTTTGTTCACTCAGTTCACACAAACTGCAGGTGTTGTAGTGCTAATAACCCATTTGCTGTTCCTATTCCCTGTGTGCAGTAAATTGCTGACCATTACTCATTCTGGAGGTCTGTGAGGGTGAGAGGCTGCTCCCAGGGAATGCTTCCCTGAGCTGGCTGAGCTGGGACCCAGATGTGCAGGGCAGTTCTCTCTGCAGGCAGTGCCCAGCAGACAGGAGCAGCAGCAGCTCTCTGAAGAGCTGACTCTCACAATGAATGAAGCATCACACACAAATGAATGTGTCCTACCTCCTCAGGACACAAATCTTGACTTCCTGCCTTCACACAGTGGGACATTCAGTGCCCGTGCTCTGGCTTTGAATTCTGCCTGAATATCCTCCAAAGGCATCTGGAGAGCATGCAACTAAAACTTAGGAGAGAGAAGGCAGAGACATCATCTTAAAAGACATAGTTAAAAACACTTCCTTAGAGCCTGAGAGCCAAGCTTTGCATGGAAAGAGCCATCACACTTCAGGTGAGAAGAACTGCTCCTTGGAGTGCAGTTGTACAGAGCTGAGCTGTACTTGAGGAATGTCACACTTATCCCAGGACATGCAGGCAGGCTCTGTGGGAATGCCTGGAGATGGTTCAGAGAGGGCAGGAATGCTGCTGGCCACAGCAGAAGGGAGTGAATGTGCTTGTGTTTGACAAACAGGAAAATCACTGTTGAGATGAAAACTTGGGAGCTGAAGGTGAACATAAAGCAGGGGAGAGGGAGGAGAGAATTGTAAGGTAATTGTAGAAACGGACATGAGGAATTGTTTGGGCCTAAACTGCAAAACCTGGGAGACCATTTAATGCCAGCTATAGCTGACTGCATGAGCTCATTATCCTCCACAAAGCTCATATAGCCAAGAAAATAACAGAAGTATTTCAGGTGCCACAAATTTGATTTTGATATTCAAAATGGCCTCGCTGAGCTTCCCCTCTCCTGCCTGCACACACACAGACAGACACACAGACACACACACAGACACAGACACACAGACACACAGACACAGACACACAGACACACACACACACACACACACACACAGACACACAGACACACACTCAGACACACACACAGACACACAGACACAGACACACAGACACACACACAAACACACACAGACACACACAAATGGGGGCAACTTCCAGCTGTATCACATTTGAGGGGAGTCAGGTTGGGCTGTTGGTGTCAGGGCAGGATATAGAGCAGGCAGGAGGTCAAATCAACACTCCTCACAAGAGCAGAGCAGCCACAGAGACTCTGGAACCACATGTAGCCCATGGCCAAGCCAGCCTGACCCTTGACAAGATGTAAGGGTGCAGAGAGCCTGTTTCTCTTGTTTCTCCCACATCCCTTCCTTTTGCTTGGTAAAGCACTGAAGATTTGGTCCTTAGCAAGTATAGAGCAAATATTCTCCATAACCTGTCCCACTACTAACTGCCTTAGTTTTACTTTACCAGCCCTGTTTGGCAGCACACCTATGAATCTGAGGGTTTATTATCTGCAGATTTCCAGGAGCCATGAGGAAAGCAGGAATATGCACTGTCATTCCTTGTCCTAAAGCCCCCTTCCATTGCTGGTCCCTCTAAATGCTTCTATATTGCTGTGGGGCACTCCACAGAGACAGCACTAAGTGTAATGACATATCTGGATGGGTAATGATACAACTGCTGTTATTTACTGTTGCAGTAATTTTTCTTTTCTTTAAGTTGTTATTTCTCATTCTCTTTCCCTTGGAAACAGAGAGAGGTTGTTAAAAATTCTTGAGCGTAGTCAAACTGTAACTGTAATGATAACAGACTACAAAATTCAAGCATTCACATCAGAAAATACCACAGTACACTCTGGAGGGGGAAACAGCCTATTTTTTCCTCCAGAAAATATTTTCTATAATAAATATATCTGGACAGTTTACAAAGTCCTCAGAGGCTAACCAGTTAGCTGTAACAAGTTCTATACCTGACACATTTTTCTTCAGGGTAACTTGCTTCATTCAGAGTTTTAATGTTTAAATAAACTGCTGCCCAAATCAATAATCTACGAAATCATTCACTCTGGGAAAGTCCTTCAATCCTTCCCCCCCGTTTTAAGTCAATTTATATGCCACACTGCAGCTACCTCCGGCTGCATTTCATTACCTTCCCACTCCATCTTGTAGCAGCCACTCTGTAGTTTTGGCTACTATTTTCTGAGTGAGGGGGTCCACAATATTTTATTTTGTGCCAGCTTGTCTCAGACAGCTGAGAAACCCTTCTGTCTTGTCTCAGGGTTTTAGATCACTGCTGAATTCCAGCAGAGACGGTGAAATCTGAGGCCAAACAGCTGGAACGGATCCGCGAGTCTTTCCTAGTGACAGTAACTGAAGAGGTATCATTGCTGTTGGCTTTGATAATCTTAGATAAAGCAGGTGTGGAAGGAAACAAACCTAGGCTGTATTGATCCAATCCTATCTTATTTCCTCCCCAGCACCAAATTTGCAGAGAGCTGCTCTCCTACTCTGACATTTTTTAAAGATACTTAAAATATCTATTAACAAAACAGTTTTCCAAAGACTTCACAGAACAGCATCAGCCTGTTCAAAAACCAGGTAACTTCAATAGCATGTAGGCCTAACCTAGCAAAGTATTTGAGTAAATGATTTAAATTCAGCTGGTGGGTGTTACTGTGCTAACAGAGATGGGACCCCTCATACACTTAGTTCCTCTTCAGTGAAGGCAAAGGTTCCTTCTGTGTCCAAGGGGGCCCACTGGAGCAGCAGCAGATGTAAATCATGGCCAGTTTCCATGTCCTTCCTTTCCAAGGCCTTCAGCACCATCATATCCAGAGATCCCATTAGATGCTTGGCCTCATAACCCTGAGGACATGGAGGTTACAGAAAGTGCTTCATCTCAAACCACCCAAAACTGGCAACAACTGCCCAGGTGAACAGCCTGGATGAGACCCTTTCCAAGCCTTGCCTTTTGCCTCCTCACACCAAGGCCATTGAGCCCTTTTTCCAGGTGTCTGGAAGCAGCACAGTTCCCAAAGGCAGAGGCAGCAGTCAGGAGGTGCTTGTCCTTAATGCTCTACACAGCCTCAAGCTCCCGTTTGTTTATCTGAGGTCCTCCACTGAGAATGTGAATATGAACATTCAGAGATACGTGACATATTTTGTACCCCTTGGTGAATCCCCTGCACATTCTGACAACCCTTTACTCCACAGCACAGGTGGTAGAATCTACAGGAAGAAACAAGCCCTTACCACAACACAGGAGATGAAGAGATTCAGCTATTTTAACACTGCTAATTAGTGAGTAACTGCAGACACACTATCCTCCATCTTTTCCAAGTACAGGAAGACCTTCTTGTAAAGTCTTAATTGAAAAAGTAGGAATAAAAACACAATTACTTCGGGAAAGTTTTTCCATTTATGCCTCCCCTTCTCTGTAGAAATAGGGTTGCATTTCTCTGTGCATAAACAGGGATCATTAAAAGGAAGGGAAACAGATTTCCCTCAGGCTCACTTCTAAATACACTGCTAGCCTACCTTAAGTAATGGCCCTCATTTACCAAACTGCTGAGGGCCCTGTTCCCACCGATTTCAGCTGACTCGCCATGTGAGCTGCTGAACACTGTGAAAGGCCCTTACTCATCACTTACAACTTTGAGGTTCCTTCTTCTGAAAAACTGCAAAAATCCTAAAAACTGGTGGGCAATACCCTGCATTAATTTTTCAATTCTCTCTAGAAACAGAGCAGTGCTGGAAACGCTCAGAGCCGCAACATCAAACATCTGCATCTGAGCCACCGAGGAGCAGTGGATGGTCCCCCTCCTGCTTCCTCCACCTCTGCCAGCTGTTCAGGTGCACAGCCCAGCCCTGGAGCTGCAGCAAGAGAAAGCAGCAAATGCACAGCCCTGCTTCTCCTTGTCCTTATCTCTGAGGATGACAGGCAGGTCTGGGTTTCCTCTCTCTCTCCTTTTTTACACCAATACAAGATGGAAAGCAGCACGCTGCCATTTACAGAAAATCACTGTAGCTAACTACAGAAACTGGAGAAACAACTGTTTGGGAAAAGTACAAATCATGGGGAGAACGAAGCAAATGTACAGAGAAAAACTCCACAGAGCAGGGAGACATCCAGAAACTACTCATTTGTTGCTGCTCACTGTTCTAAGGCTACAAACCAGGAGATTTGAGAAAAAGAAGAGCCGGGGGAGAGAGGGAGAAATCTCTAGGTTAGAACACTTTTTTCCCCAAGAAAGCCTTCAACCCTTTTTATTTTATTTCTGCTTTGGGATAATGAATTATCCAGACTTGATTCTGCCTGTCAATCACTGTCGACAGCAGCCTTACTTGGCAGCCCAGTCATTAGGACTGTCTAATACATTCCCTTTCCTCTGCCACCTTACACCAGAAAAGCTACCAGCTAATGAGTTCCACACTAGGGCATGATGAGGCCACCTCAAAGTAATATATGAGAGAAGAAAAATGACCAGAAATATATCAGAAGTTTTTACCTTGCTCATGGCTATAAAAATGTATTTTTACTGCCAAAGAATCAAATCCAAAACACCTTTAAACCCAACTGAAAAAAAGATTTGAACTTTCTGCACTTGGGAGGAAAAAAAATCCAATACAACCAAACAAGGACCTTCCTACAGATTTGCCCAGATTACTGGGAAAGCTATGGAAGAATGATAAAAGAAAACATCAAAAAGACAGACCGAGGAAGATTCTCTATCCAAAATGCTGTCATCCCAGAATAAACCTGTCAGCTTGTTACATATCCAGGTGGTGTTTTCCTGTAGCTTTTAGGATATTTAACGTGCAGTCCTACCCTTGAGATGTGACACTGTGAAGATGGTACCTTCTTACTCCACAGATCATCTCTGCATGGATTTTCAGCCTCATCTCTGCTCACGTTAGGATTTCACCTGCCTTTCATCGTCACCGTGCTGTGGGTTCAAGATGAGACTGAGGGAGTTATCCACACCCTGGGGGTCACATGTCACTGTAGCACAATCCTGCACTGGAGCAGCTCAGGAATTGCTCCAGGACCCCAGTCCCTGCTCACTCGGAGGCCCCACAGCACAAGACAAAGGCACTGCCAACACTGCCCCGTTCAGATCCTTGGGCTGGCTGTGCAGCCTCGGGGGCTTCAAACCTGACACCACTTACACCTGGGCACCCTCATAGGGTGGCACAGGTAGAAATGAGAGCAGCATTTGCACTGCAAAAACATTTCATGTGTGAACCAGGCAGCAGTTCACTGCGCAAGGTCAATTCTGCTGCACAAAAGAGGCTCTTACAGAAGGCTTTTTAAGCCAAGTTTAAGGTCCACAGTGGCAAAATGCATGCAGAAACTTCTATAGGCAAGAATGTAGGCCTCACTGATGTTTCATTTGCAAAATTACTTTGCAGTGGAACTGTTCAAAGCAAGTCAACATACCCACAGTGTGTGTTTTCAGACAGAAAGGAAGAAACAAACGGATTTAAGATCTAACATTTCTGTATGGAGGTGCAGGGTTTGCTACACTGGAGCAGACAAATCATCCAGTTTCATTCCCCATTTCTGAAAGCAGCTTGCAGGGCATGGTTTGAACAGAGGCAGCAAACAAAGCACTCACTTGTGATGCATTGAGCCATTTGCATCAGACCTGACCAAGAGAAGCTCTTTACTCAGACTCCTTCAGGTTATCTGGCAAAACCACACAGCCTCATGTTTTGCAGTCTAACTTACCATAAGTTGATCTGAAACAAGGCTCAGAAAATATCAGGAAAGTGGCTCTTGAATTATGAGACATATTTAGTTTTAACAAAAAAAATATTTGCACTTTTTTCCTTAAAATGACGGCATAAAGTAAGAGACCAAAACATCATCAGAGACTGTTCTGCATCAGAGCAGAGCTCTCCTTTTTGTCTTCTTGCTCAGCATACTTTGTAATAGCACTTCCACTTGAATTTAGAGATTCTGCTCACATAATCTAACATCACTGAGAAGAGGAGGAAGGCAGAAAGACAAGGACAGAGACTGTGAGAGTCCATCTGAAAGCAGAGCAGCAAAAGCACATAGACATGTATCCAGTCTGCATTTTCCAGCATCCTTCCCACTGAGCTTAACTAATCACCACCATGTGCAGCTAAGCAGGAAAATTTCTTTGTACTTCCTACAGTATAGAAGAATGGTAAAAATTATTTTCTCAGGAATAGAAAACCTCAACAGAAGATAAGGTATAAAAAAAAAAGAGAGAAAGAAACACAAAAATAAACTACACTGTGCCTGACACGTTATGTGCTACTTTAAATCATTTGGAGTTTTGTTAGCAGGGTAGTTTTGAGCTTTAGGGAGAGTATTTCAGGACCAATATTTCAAAAGCTACCAAGTTACCACATAGTGCTGGATTGGACTTTGGAGGGGAATGCAATATAAAAACAACATGGGATTGAGAATAGGTGTAGCAAACCTGAGTTTGCTCTGTCTGGTTGTTCACCCAGGAGTGTGCAGGAACAGAATGGCATCCTTTTAAATAATTTGCAAGCCCTTTACATTTCAACTTTTAGAAGTCACCAGAGACCAGCCAAGCATCAGGATACATGCAGCTAGAGCATATCTGTACATAAAGAGCAGTCTCTTCAGCTTCAGCAGTTTTTGAAGATGAGCCTCCCTTAGAATGCTTCAAAAACAAGACACAAGTCAGGGCCCAGAGTTGCAAACTCCTACGGTGGTTTGTTAGTGCCTTGATTCAGAGGATTATTGGTGTGCTTTGTTACAGATGCAGTTCCCAGGACCAGCAATCACAATCTGTGCCATGCCCATGAGTGTGCTTGCTAATCTGTGCAAGCCACGAGGACTGACAGCAGAACTGGCACAGGCTCGGGTAAAGAAATCCCTGAAGAAGCCCAAAGAGCTCCCAGAAAGGTTGCACACCTGAGTTCATTTCTCACAGTGTGGGGACCACATTGTGCCAGCAGCTGGCAACAGAACAGCTGAATACTCACAGCTTGGAATATCTGAGTGGAAACAAAGCTTTTTAATATGGAAAAGTAATTTTAGAGGAGCATGTATGATTTTTCCAGTACAATGCACAAACACCATGGTGGTTTTTGACAGGGGCACTATCCAGACAGAATGAGAAGAGAGAGAGACCCAGAGAGCACAAATGTCTCTGGGGTCCAGATTTTCACATATTAGGTCATTAGTGGAACAATGGAATGGGACCCAGATCCTTGGGAATCTTCTGCAAGGCCTTTTGCTGTGTTCTGTCTCATGTCAGACAAGCAATCAGTAATTCCAGTTGCCACGGGATAAGCCCAACCCTCCCACTGGGTACTCTTGCACCCCAACATTCTGGGTGTTGTCCAAGGATGAACCATCAGCCATTGTAGCTGAGAAAAAACCACTATTTCTAACAGGCATAATGATGGGATTCCACAGAAGTGTATTTCATGGCTGGAAACCAGTTCACAGCACTCTTTCTGTTTCTTATTTTAATATGTCATCTGTTGAGAACAAAGAAAACCATCATGATATTAAAGCAATTTCTCTTTGACCCGTAGTGATCTCTAATTCACTGGCCTCTGTAATTTGCATTGTATTGGAGGTTCAGGATAGCTGCTGCAGCTGAGGACTGAAGGATGGCATTATATTACTCTGCAGTATATCTCTCTCTCTGCAATGCATATATCTCGAATTTTTTACTAAAACGTACAGAGAAAGGAAGTTCAGAATGTATATTCATATTAGGATGTGCTCATGCTATGGAGATGACTTTAATACAAAGCCAAAAGTAATATTACCTTTGCCACACAATCTATTCTTGAGCAACAACACTTTCATTTGAATGAGATCATTCTGCTAGCCAGAGATGGTTTTTTACTTCTGTTGAAACTACTGTGAAAACACAAAATGAATTGCATAAAAGCTTTTTATAACACCCAAATCGTATTCAAAACATTTAACAGGGGCAACTCTTGCTCTCTGACACTGGAGATGGGCCTGTCAACATAGAACTACATTATAAATGTATTCAATATATTTCCAAAACTAATTGGTTTGTCATCTAATTGCCCTTTACAAAGCAGAGCTGACAGGACAAACAGTGGCCTCATCCTTTCATTCACTTTTTGGAAAACATTAGGAGCTCAGGTCTGGGTGTACCAGGTTAGACAATGCAGATTGATGAGGCAGAAAAGCCTGAAAAGACAGCCTTCTTCCTGAGACAGGACATCAGAGCCTTCTGTGGGGGGTGTCTTTCATGGTGAAAGGCTTTCTCTGAGAATGCACAGCCCCTTGCTGCCCTACAGAAATAGCTCTGGAGGCTTTGAACAAAAGGAGCTGCAGTTCCAGCGGTGTGAGAGCAGTTTCTAACGGAAGGTGCAATCTTCAAAAATCACAGGACAGCCAACAGAAAAGAGCTTCCAGAGGAACAGCTAAGATTAGACCTGCTGCTCCACAATATTTTGGCTCCAGCTTCAGGACATCCCCTCCAAGTGGATTCAGTGCAGCAGTCAGCCAGAGACACGGGTGTTAATAACTGAGGAGGGTCCCACAGGACGGATGCATTTTCCTGCTTTGTTGAATATCCCCAATTGTCTTGCAGGAAAGCAGCATGTGCCATGGAACAGCACCCTTTCAAGTACAGAAAAGTAGACACAGTCATGGAATTCATGGAAAACCTGAGGATTAGGCAGTCCATGTCTGGCAGCAGGGATCCACTAATTCAGTGAGCACTGAATTACCCACCAGTGCCCCTGAACAACATTCCAGAAGACCTGAAGGTGGTTCAGCCTAAGTCTGTCAGATAACACGTATGAATAAGCCAAATCTAACAAGCAGGGGTGCCAGAGGATCCTGAACAGAGGGGGGTTGAGCCTTAGGTTTGATAAACAGGTGGACTGAAGCCCATCTGCAGCTCCGTGGGATCTGTACACGCAGCAAATACACACTTGTAGATGTCAGGCTTGTCTGCCACTGCTCCAGCTGAAGGACAATTGCCCACAAAGCTTCTGGAAAGGAGTTAAATTATTTGTGATGGCCTTTCTGTTTGCTTGTCAAACACCTTTCTTATTTGAGTTAAATATCATTACCAACTCCCTTGTTTATTTTTCAATTCAAAACAGAGTGGAATCAAACCAGTCAGTGCAGGTTTGAATTGCATCTTTTTTCCAGTTTGATTCACAGAAATTAAGTCTGGAAAACATCTCACAGATCTGCTTTATTCCTCTCGGAGATTTGTTTCTCTTACTATGTGTCTTGGAACATCTCTCTTTGTAGGAGGCAAAAGGCAGCTCAGACAATCTGAACACCACTCTGTTGTTGTATTTCCAGCAGTGCAGGAGATTGTTTAACACTAACATCCTCTGGATTTCAACATTAAATTATATTTAGAACAATTGATAAGAGATGTTCTTATTGATAGGTAGTTTAACAATGCTTGACAGAGTTCCTTTAACATCAGATTTCACCAACAGTTCCAAATTTTCCTTTATAAAAATGGCTGCCTCACCCAAGTTTTTATGGCCTCTTTATAGGCCTGAGAAACAGGTCTTTAAAATAAAAATGCTGACGCAACATTAACTGCAGCAGGCACCTCTAGAATAACATCTTTTGATAACACCTAAAATGACTGGGATTTAAGGATGTTGTTATAATGAGAAAGGAGGGTATTTAGAGCTGCAGGTGGCATTGTTTCCAATCTAAGAACACAACTGGGTGCAGAAAATGATGCAGCTCTTACTTTCAAATAATAAATAAGGTTATGATATATGTTTCTCTGAAAGAGCACAGACGATCAGGTGGAAAGCTGAGGCCAGTGTTGCTAACAGGGACACAGTGACAAACAGCTGACTTTCAAAAACAAAATCTGCATTCTGTACCACAGTGTTCACAGACAGATTGCATGGCATTGCATCAGCTCTGCCTTGGGACTTTGCTAAACATTAGAAAATGTGCTGGGCAAATGTTTGATCCTTAAAGAAGACTGGTTTCACAGGGATCCATGTGTCTGCACCCCCTCCCACAGCAGAAGGAGAAGGTGGTCTCTGTAGTCCCTGTCACATTTTTCCATGGAAACAAGCACCCCAAGGTACAATGGAATCAGGGATCCCAAGTCAGCAAAATGGATACACAAACTTCCCAAAGCTTTTTCTTTTGCACATATGTAAAGCATTAAATCCTTGAATAGAAAGTATCAACGTAACACAAAAAAAAAAAAGAAAAGGGACAAATGATTTATACATACAGACATTTCCTTGCTGGGAGGAGGGTCAGAGCAGGGATCCCTCTCCAATAGGAATGAGGGATACCAGAAGCAGGAGGAAAGTAAGCAGGAAACTATCTCAGTGTCAGACACCCTTTTAGGGACTGCAGCAGTTCATCAGATCCTAGATAAGGAAACATGAATGACAACAGCTGGAAAACTACTGTCCTGTTAAACCTAGGGTGAATGTACCAGCTAAGAAATTCCCCATTTCCTGAAAAAACTCATTCCCATCATCCAAATTCGTGTGTCTCACGTGCATCCCATGACCCTACAGTGCCAGTTTAGTGGTGCTGCTTTGTGGCCTTATCATTTATCAATATTGCCTCTCAAATAAATCAGTCTGACTACAAACACACAAACAAACCTTTCCACACGTATTTTCCATGAAGTTTTCCAGGAAGTCACCACCTATGGTAATGGTAACAACTCCTGTCCTTTTTCTCCTGAAAACCTGAAGGCTTGGAGCTGAGCAGATGTTGGACTTAAGTCAGATATTGCACAGGAAGAGGAGACACCTGAACTCCTAAAACTCACTGGTGGGAATGCAGCTGCAGCCATCACTCGAGCACAACAATGTCTGTCCAAGAGCAGCTCCAGAAACCATCATATCAATCTTAAAATATCAAACCATACTGAAATGGAAAAGAAGCTCAATAGCATAATACTGAAAAAATTATTACATTTAAAGGTTATGTTGGTTTTCTTTCAACTTGGAACAGCTACATGAAAAGAGAACAAAAATCAGAAATCACTGGGTTTTATAACATTTTTCTTTCTACAGGTTCCTTGCAAATAGCTCTTTTCTAATATTGGCAGTTTAAACAATTCTGTATTCCTTAATATACTTGTATATATCACCTAAAGTAAATTACAGTCACAATATCCTCCATCTGACCTTGCAACCAGGAATGTGATCTATTTAATGACATTTCAACCTTGAGTTTAGCTGTCAATGCCAAAAAAAAAAAGGAAAACATCCACACATTTTGGTTTTGTTTGTTTTTTCTTAGTTTGCACCAAATGCCTGTATGAATGTAATATTTTACAAAATTACTCTGGAAGTAAAACGCTACATAACAGATATATCTGTGTCGAAGAACAAGCACCTGGGCATCTCTAATTCTAGTATTCATTATATATCCAAATCAATAAATGGTTTAAGAGCTTAATATTCTAATATTCTTTTATTCCTGCTTTCCACATGCTCTATAGTGCAAACTGTTACAGGGCACTTCTTATTTATCCACTCGTACAGCACAAGAAACTGCCAGGGGGAAATTCATTTAAAAATATCATCCCCCAGTGCCACACGTGCCCCAGTGGGGGTTGAACCAGCCCTCAAAGGTACCAGTGCTGCAGGAGTTCAGCAGGATTGGGGAGATGTGTCCATACCCACAAACAGCCGCACTGGAATTCTGACTTGTTGCTTCATCACAGAAGCTGAAGTTTTGGGTTTGGTTGGTTTTGTGGTTTTTTTTTGTTTTTTTAACTTCTAATTAACATTGCAAATCAGCACAGAAAGAATTTGCCAGATCTCATTTGTCAAAACACTTATGGATATCGTGTGAAATACGCGTTTCTACACTTCACATTAGATGCAAAGAGTGTGCTGGGGGAGACCTGAGGAGCAGTCAGCTTGAGAATTCTGAGTCAAAAGATGAGCTCACCATTCTGTTCTTTATGAAAGTAGTTAAGAACAGCATTTCCACAAAAGCCAAGATCTGTTCTTACTCAAGAACCCCGAATCCTTACACTGTTTGGAAGCTGGTCTTGATCATGCACTTTATATCCAGCTTTTAGCCAGATATAGGGATAAACTGGCAAACATGAAACCAACAATTATTTTTATTGTTTTCCCCTTCTCTCTCATCTACCAAAGGACAAATTCTGCCTGTGAGTGGAGGTAGAGAGGGGACAAAGTCAACATCAATCAAATACAACCAGTGAGTAACGAACTGGGCTGCTCCGAGAAACTCCAGCGTGTGGAATGAACACCACACATCACTCCATGGGTATCATTTGCTTTGCTTTACTGCTTTTCTAACCCCTTTTTCCTGTAGCTTTATATTGTGTGACAGAAGCCTGAAGACATTAGTCTTGACCACCACCCCCTTCCAGCACACTTTGAAGATGTGTTTTATATTAATCATAAAGGGAAATCAAGTCTTTTCTCCTGGCTTTGCTTTGGGGGATTTACCAAGGTTGGTTGTGCTGCTCTCCCTCGAAAGGGCAGGAGTGGTGCCTCCGTAACAGAGCTTGCTTTCCTGCCATCAGAGGCTGAGGATGGCAACAAATATTACAAACAATTTGCTCAACATTCGGTTTCCCTGCCAGTTAATCTGGAGCCTCTTCTTTTATACATTGCTCCTCAGCAGCAAGAAAGCACTGAGATGAAATTTCGCGGTGAAAAATCGTCCTACAAATCCTCCAGGAAGAATAAAGCATGCTCTGGGAACTCAGCCCAGGGGGTGAGGTGTAGCCATCCATTACATGTGCTACTGCATCAGAGGGGATACTTTTTATTAAGGTTTTATGAGGTGAGTTTTGGCAATGTCCTTGGGATCCCTGATTTCCTTCCAGGCAGCAGAAACAAACCATAAGAGAAGCTGTAATGCTGGTATTTGCAACATGAGAGGGGCCTCTATGTCACTCCCAGCATTTACTTATTTGAGTGCTACACATTTCAGGGAAGAAAGATGTGTGTTGGTTAAGATGTGCTTGTAAACATGTGCTGGACCTCTAGATACAATCCACGCCCACATAAATCTTACTCAATAGGAAAACATTTGTATAGAATACTGCCTATCTGTAAACCTTAAATACTCCAGCACTTTAAGAAAAATCTATATTTTATGGATTAAAATATGCATAAGTTTAAATTTATCTGCGCATTTCTTCTTTGGAAGCTGTTCCTTGAGAATAACATTAATATTTATTACATTTTCCATGTCTGAGCAATTATACAGGCATAAATTCTTCAAGAGCTGATTCTGCAGGACCTGAGATGGTTACATTCTGTTTATGTCAGTGGGATTGCAGGTGCAAGATCTGGGCTTGGCCTTTAGGACAGCCCATTCCTCCCAGTCCCTCCATGGGCTTACCCAGAGGTTTGCATGGCTCTGAAATGCTTTGATACCTTTGAGTACTTATTCTCTTTTGCTATGAGAAAATACAGATCTTTACAGGATCTTAAACAAAAATTGAACAGGACACTGAATCCTCAGGTTAGCTGGCATGCCTGAGTTCTTCACTGTGGGTCCAAGGAGGGAAGCTTTCTATCCAGAGCACACTGCC
This sequence comes from Neopelma chrysocephalum, assembly GCF_003984885.1. NCBI lineage: Eukaryota > Metazoa > Chordata > Aves > Passeriformes > Pipridae > Neopelma > Neopelma chrysocephalum. The sequence goes on from NW_020897936.1 coordinate 1,718,405, forward strand.
CATTACTTAAATCTTGATTTTTTTCCTGAACTACAGTTAAAAGTTCTACTTGCAGCAAATCTATAATGTGAAAGACACTGAAGTGCAACTACAAACAAGATAAAGGCCTAAAAATCACGGATCCATGCTGTCTGCACCCCGGAGAGGAACAGCAAATCAAATTACACCGAATGGAAAAGGAAATGATGAATCTACCGAACGAGGACGATTCTTCACAAGATGAACAAATTAACCTCACGCTTCCATTTCAATATGTACTTGCTCCACAACCCAAACCCCTCTCCCTCTGTAGCTTCAGGAGAGCACACCTTCAGCTGGCAGAGACAGAACGCTGGCCACTCCGAAAGGTGACTTTTTTGGACAAATGAGGAAACTTTAATGAATTCCCCACTCTGCAGACGGCTGTAGTATATGTTAGAGCACCTGCTGCAACTCACTTCATATCACATTGCAGTTATGAAAAATAGTTTGCTATTTTGGAACCCTCTGGCAGCCAGAGTGAATCACTGAGGGCCCAAAGCTCATTTATCTTTTGTCAGAACTGAAGCCAAACGAACGCCATCTTGCCCAGCAGCTGAAGAATGGGGGAGAAAACACTCTGCAAGTAAAAATAACCAGAGGAGCTTGCAAGAGTTGCAAAGGCAAGTGACTTCTGGCAGGTAATGAAAAGCTTTTCACAACTCACTCAAGCTTTTTAGACCACGGTGTTTCACGCAAGGTCCTGAGAAAAGCAACTGGGAGGGGGAGGAAGAGGGCAGGGGGGAGGAGGGAGAGGGCAAAGGGAAGTGAGCAGGTGGGAGGAGGAGAAGAAGGAGAGGAAGAGTAGAAGGAGGGTCTGAGCCATGGTCATACATACACACGCTGCCCTAGCCGTGGGATCTGGCTCCATACAGCCAGACAAGTTGGGGATTTTAGCTCCAGGTCTCACACAGATGTGAGGCAAGAGCCACCCTGACAGACACCCTGTACCCCCAGAGCAGCAAAGGAAACCTGAACCATTGCTTCGAGTCAGAGCCTGAGAAACCTGTAAGGCAGGTGGAAGATATTGGGTACTACACGTCAGGAGCTGAGGAACAGCTGCTCCTTCAACACTTGTAACCAACAGAAACATCATCTGTGCCACTCTCAAAGATCCACACTGCTCTGGCTCCCCACACATACTTTCACCATTTGGGTGTTGACTTCCTCCAGAATTTTACACAGGCTTCATAAAAAGCAGAGAGTGCCTGGTGATAAACTCACCACACGTCACAGTCGTTCATATGGGATCCTTCTCCACATATTCCCATTCTGAACATTTCAGTGAATAACTGACTGAATTATTTGACTGATTGTATTTACAGCATCAAGGCAACGTTACCTGCATTTGCTCCTAGAAAACCCCTGTGATCCCTGACATAAAGCAAAACCAGCTCCTCTGGGGTCCTGGACTCCATGTTGGCATGTTTTCCTCAGTAAAGCACAGTAATAACACAGGCAGAAGTAGGATCTTCTACTAGACCAGCTACGAGAGCTTGAAACCTAAAAGGTTTTGGCACAAAAGCCCTTTTCCTCTCCCAGCTCTTAGCTGGTCTAATAAAAGATAGACCTGCTGCAGACCTTGTATTTTTACAGTGTGCAATAATCCTATAATCTGAACGTGGGGAGTGGCTCAATGGATGCACACACACTGTCTTTTCCTTTCCCATTTCCCTGGTGTCTCGTAAGGTACACACTCTTTCTTTGTGAAGAGTGGTTTGGTTTTCCTGAGTTCTGGTTGTACATTCAAACTTTAAAAGCAAATATTTTGTTCTGTGGCTGTGAAAGACATACAGGAATCCTTGCAACCACTGTAAGAGGAATATTAAGACAACCTATTTCAGGGGAAAAGATAAAGCCAGGCATTAACCCAGGTCTAATGTGTATGACTGTTACACAGGGTTCATGTTTCTATAAACACACTTTCCTCCCATGCTTTCTAATTATATATTTCAGCTATTAAAGCTGCTTCAGATATCAGACACATACTAAGAGATGAAATACAGGAAATATGGAGTGATCCACAGAACGAAGCTGCACTTTCAAGTTCAGTAAAATCTGAACACAGCTGTACTTTTTCCCTTTTCTTTCCCCCAGCTGGAGCCACAAAGACTGTCCTTGGAGTTTATAATACAAAGAGCATTAAAATAACTCATTGCTCTTTGTTTCCCGTAGAATTAAGTGTACCTCTGGTGTAACATGATCTTTAAATGAGTAGATGCTCTGATAAGTAAACTAATGTTTACTTCAAATACAAAACTAAAAAACATGGAACAATGAAGGGCCTCAAACAAAACCAGGTCAATGCTTTTAGGGAGAAAGGTTTTGAATCAAGATGTCACCAAATTATTTGATTTATTTTGTTTGCAGATTTTTTTAATTTATTATTTCTCCAGCTTACAAATAACCACTGACTTTCAGCTAATGAGGCTTCCCTTGATTTCCCTGGGAGTCAGATCAGGTCTTTTAATTAGCTTTGATTCTTTGACATTTTGATAATATGAATATGATCTTAAACACTTCTTGTACTGAACTTGAACTGGAAAGCTAAAGAGTTTTAAATAATTCTCACAAATCCAATCCCTTTACTTGCATGAGTTTAAACACACCACAGACTGTTCACAAACTGAGAGTCCCAAGAAAAGAGGAAAGCAGGAAATGAGCAATGCAGCATCACAATTTACAAATAAAACAATAATTCAGCCTCCCTCCTAATGAGCTGAGAAAAACAACATGGAATTCCAACAAAAGAGTGTCAACGTTCATGGTACTTTGAATCACTTCTTTAAAAATCCATTCTATAAGAAATCATGATGTATAAAGAACAGAAAAGCTGCCATTATACCCCCAACTCTTCTTTGAGTTGCATCTCAGCAACGACATTTGGACAGTGAAATCTTATATCCAGGTTTAGCTTCAAATTCAAACAACAGGAAGAAATCTGCTCCTCCACACACAGCTGAGAAGCACTAACTTGGTAACTTGGTTCCTAAGGTGGTTTCCAACATGCTCAAGGATTCTGCTCCTGCCCAGATTCCCTCTGCCACGTCAGAGGTGAACGGAGTTCCAAAATACGCAGATTACATGAAATTATTCAGGTTAATCATGACAGAAAGAGTATGAAGCTCTTAAGAGGGAGCCTGGTGAGCAAGCAACATTGTCAAATGAGATCCAAATGCAATTAAATGCCAAATACTCGACACTGCAAGGAATAATCTGAGCCACAGCAGCATCTTACAGGCTCTGCCTTCCATCATGACAGACATGTACATCATTGCAGACAACTGAATGAAGAAGCAATCCCAAACAAAAGATAATAAAAACCCTAAGATGCAAAATACATTATACAGAAAATAAATTAGAAAGCAATTTTGATTCCACGTCTGTAATTCAGAAATCTAATCTCCCTTATTGGATTGGCTTTTTTTTCACTTTGAAAAGAAGTAGAAAAACATGATGGAGTGCTTTGTGAGTGGCAAACACTGAGAATGATCAGAAGCACTGAAAAAATCCTCACCATATATGGAGCTGAAAGAGTGGGGGGGGTTAATCCTCAGACAACCCAAATGCAAGGAGACGTGACTATTTTGACAATAGTAAACAGGAATCTGGTGAGAAGACTCCTCGTTAGAAATACACTTCTTCAAAACGGTCAGAGGAGAATAATTTTCTGTTTGGTTTACAGGTGGGTTGTGCAGCTTATTTCTAGAGGGTGATGGCCCAGAACTTCACAAAATTCAAACAAGCCAAGATACAATGCTGGGAAAAAAAATCTGAAGTGAGGTGTATTCAGACCTGGCCTGAGACACCCTTCAGCCATGGGGGAGTGGACAGCAGCTTCACTCATGGACAGTCACACACGTTGCTAAAGCAGCCAGAGCATTGCTGCCAGAGATAAATTTTTTCCTCATCCAACATCAGTGATTTCACAGACCACAACCTCCATTCCCATCTCTGCCAGGAGTTTCTTTCGTCACTCTCCCGCTCCTGTACTTCAAGCTTTCCTGTTAGCAAAATAAAACTAATCTTAATAGTCTAAAGAGGAAAGCTGTAAGAATAATGACTGCCTCTTTGCCACACACAATGCTTTGGGGAAGGTTCCAATTACAGCATAAAAGAACAAGTGCACCAGGCAGGAAAGTAAGGACACTTAATGATATCAAGATGACTGCAAGTGTTGGGAGGCAGCTCAGAGTCTGAGGCTTCATTCAGATGTAGAACTGCATGCCAAGAACAGGTCAATCAAGATATTTGCCATGTGAATTGAATACTGAGAGCAATATTGTTTAAAATGGCTGTCATGTACCAAGTCTGTGCTTTTCTGTTTTAATAGTACAGATGTGACAATTCTCCTGCCCCCTTCCTTCCCCAGGCACTTCTTCACCTGTAGTGGCAGCTCCAGCCTCAAGCTGGTGTGGACAGTGGGCTCAGTTTGTAAGGCTCTAGGAGTTCTCTTCAGTTACCAGCAAAACAAAAACCACCTTCAAGCAAAAACCACCTCATCTTCAAGCAGAAAACATTACTAATTTGGATAGAGCCTTTTACATTTCTGATGGCTCTCACGAGTCAGACATTCTGACACAGGTAATGTTTGGACTCACAAACAAGACACCACTTATTTCCAGAGCTGACTGTTCAGCTACAGGCAAAGAGGTTTGTGGGCAAAAGGGGCAAAAGGCACCTTCAGAAATCATGTGGAAAAGCAGCAAACCATATTCTGGGAGCTCCACCAGGGAGGGGAGGATGTGCAAGACAGACCCACCTCAGCCTTCTGTTCCACAGGACAACAGCTCTCTGTTAACAACAGGGGTTTGTAAGAGATCTTGATATCAGCTCTTCACTGCCAAGTGACCTCACTTGAACACAGGTCCCTCTCTCTGGGAATAGATAACATCCAATTTGACAAATAAACCTTATATTATATATAATACTATACTACCCACACTACTTAAAGCCTTTTAGCCGAAATTAGTTGATGTTCTTTAGCAGTGTTATTCAGGTGCTACAGCTTGTTTTCATTTCATTTTGTTACATGTAGAAAAAGTCTCTTGTTCCCCCTCCTATTTTGAAGCCATTTCACCACTCACCACTTAAAAAAAAGAATGGAATCTGTCACTTGAAATTTTCTCTTGAAAATACTTATTCATTGAAGGAACAGTGCTTCTCCCTCCTCTTTAGAGCATGCAATATAAAATAAATCTAGGAAAATCAGGCATGTCAAAGCACATCTCCCTATAAACACACTCCAAAGAAGCTAAATCATAGCACCTCTGGAAAAGCCCAAGCCAGCTGTAGCAGAAATGAGACTACACTGGTACTTACCCTGGTGGCAGAGCCTTTGAACTTGGAACCCAATGCAAGGAAGTACCTCAGCTACTGTGCATGGAATTTTGTGAGCTGTGTTCTGCTCTTTCTTCTGCCAGAGAGGAAAAATCTCCTGTGTTACTAGAATACTGAAATTCTTTCATATGCAAGTATGTCAGGCAACAGCATAGCCTCGAGGGTACTGGCAAAACCTGTGAGGCACCAGACTCCAGCGAGCTGCTCATTAAAGGTATGTTCTGATCAGGACTGCAACCCAAAGGGATTCAAGTTGTATCCACTCTCTTCCTTCCCAGAAAGTACAGGGCATCTAGACTTCCAGAAAATTCCTGATCAGTTCTAGTTTCCTCATCAGCAAATACAAGTGCAGTGGATTGGTCAAAACCCAAAGAGCTTTCATAGGAATGTCCAGAGTTCAAAGACATGCTAATCAGAAAGGGTTTCTTGGGTCCACAGTGGATTTTCAGGTCAAAGTGAAAACCATTCTTCAGTCTCCCTGGCCTCTAGCAGCCTGGCATCCACCCTGGAATACCAGTGGGATGAGAGTAACTGATCTGACACAGGGATAGAAGCTCAGGTCTGTCCTCATCTCTGAGCAGAACAGTGGTAGGATTATTCCCCTCTGAAGAGACACCAAGGGATACTTCCCAATGCGAAGTCATCATGGCTAAATACATTTCCTACACAGCTCTAAACTATGTCCCTTGGCAAGCTTCTTTCTGACAGCACAAAGATTATGCTGTGTCATACTCCTGACATAAAACACAAAATAACACTTTGGGCAAGAACGCCCTTCAGACAAGGACAGGCTGGGTTTGTCCTCAAACACAAGACTGGCCCTAGTTCTCAGTGGGATGCTCAAAACATTTCAGAGACAAAAGACAAATTCTAAAACCAACATGATGCTAAATGAAAACAACAGAACAAAGCAACTCAAAGAACCCCACGAATTGAAAGGTAGGAGAAAGGAGGAACACTTCCCCCAGAGCACACAGGGAGCCGGGAGAGAAGGGCTCTGCATCTGCACTTCTGACAGAGAGAAGCCCCTCCTTTTCTTATACACAATTATCATAAAAATTCACTGCTACCTGTGTGGGCAGAGAGCCTGTTGTATGTTGTTTAAATGATCTGCACACTTCCACAGAAAAGTCTTCTCAAATAGCTTTAACTGCTAAACATCTGCTGGAGGTGTTTCTTATGCCAAACAAATGTCACATCAAGAAGGTCACTCACATTGTGGTAACACCTTAATAAGTCATCCTTCCTTTGTTTGGCTTGATGCTCTAATATTTAGAGACGTTTGAAATTTCCTGCATTACAAGCAAGCAGCTTGTTCAGAACTACAGAGTGAAGGTTACATTGAAAGTGTCCTTTTTCTTTCAGTGAAGTTCATGTGCAGTACTCCAAAGCAATCTAAGAAGCTCTGTCCTCATTAATCTAAGTTTTGTGACTGAAAGTGCAGCATCAAAAGCTTTGCTCCCTTCCTTGTGCTGCTTAATTTCTCTCTCTCTTTCCACTCTCCCCCTTCCCATTTTATCTTTGTAGCCATAATATATAGGTTTTTAATGCCTCTGTGTTGGGTAACAACCTGAACTATGCACAGTGAGATACAGAACAGAAAGTTATCTGTATTTACAACACCAGCTCTTGTATAAACGCTTCCTATTATGGTCTGTTCTTGACCACTTTACCAACAGAAGGAAAACAAAGATCACTAAGTACAGGACTGTGGAACTTGCACACTGTTTCTATATCAAAACTGAACCCCTGCTCACAGGAATTACTCACTATTAAGATAATGCAAATGATCTGTCCTACACAGAAAGTAATTTGGCTCTCCTTGTTGTAAAGGAGGCTGTGTTTACAGACAGATTGAAATTCAGCTCTGGGGACTGCACTGGGGTTCTGACGAGGTATTTTAAGAAGGGTGTGAGTCTGTACTCCAGAGAAATGGGAATCAGAGAGCAAGACAGATCTCTTTCTAGTAAGGCAGTGGACAGAACACTGCACATTCATCCAGCTTTGGGGATAAAAGGAGCAGAATTTAGCTAATCCTCCACACAGGAGCAGTGCTATTACAATTGCTCAGTCAGCCATTCTGGGGTGAATCTGGATCATTTGGGTTTTAAGACTATTATGATGGCTTTACACTTCACTGAGCAGACTATTACACATATAATTCAGGAAGACAGTGAATTCTTAACTGTGGATTCCAAGTTCAGTGTGCAGAAGCAAACAGTGGACAGTTCAGAGCAGTGTGGATATCACCACTTACCAAGTATCAGGACAGAAGTTAGTTTTTCTGGTAAAAGATATACAGAGTACAGCATTTGCACACACTTTGGGGGAGTTACAGCAACACACTTCTGGGAAGAATAAATAGTTTTTATGCCACTTGTTTTGTGCCCTTCAACTGCCCTATCCTCCATTAGAAACAGAAAACAAAGAATGAGCTGACCTTGGATATGTATGAAATTTAATTTCTACACTTTATTATACTACCCTAATATACTCACTGTTTTGTTCACATTTCTTTATCCCTTCAAAATGACCCTCCATATGTTTATTATTTTCTAATCAGTGGATTATTGCGTTTTGTAGTTCACTGCTTTAGAAATACACATTTTTGTTAGCTTCCATGGTTACAGCCCAACACCAGAAAAGCAAAAGGCAAATGAAGAGAAAGAAAACTCCTTAAGATTCACCTGTATCTTACAGCTTTCAAGCAAAATACTGCAATTCTTATAACTGTAACCAGGATTCAGGTGAAAATAACACAGTATATTTTGAAAGAATAAGGCACAGAATAGAAAGGATGACCTTATATTTATTTTGATTTACAGCAGTGCTTCTTGCCATCATTGCAAAACTGCCTCTGTCCAACTTACAAGTTATTTTTACAATGAGACAGCTACATTTGTGTCTTCTTGAATATTCCCTTTTGAAGGGGCTCCTGTACAATGAGCTCTGCTGGACCTACAGATAAGAGTTTCACAAAAGAATGCAAAGCAATTTTCTAGCCAGAAATCTACAGAAAGGGGGGAGGCACAGCCTAAAGATTACATGAGAAACCTACAGCCTCACAAGGAAAGAAGTTTTAATCCTGCTGAAAGATCTGGGTGATCACCACTGAGCAGCCAAGTGGTGAGGGCTCACCACTGCATCTAATGTGGAAAATGTACTGGGAGACAGTCAAAGCTGCCACCTCTGATATAATTCAAAGGGTTTGTTTTTGAAATCTTTCTGCAAAGCCAGACCTCTTTTAATGACCTCCAATAATATTGCATCATTTCCTATACGTTAACACCTTTTTATTTCAAAATTGATACGTACTTTTAAGCTACTTCTTAAAAGATTAATCACTGTTGGCAATAAATTCCAGGGCATTTTCCCCAGTCTTTTTGCTCTGTCAGTCATAAAGAAAAATTGGAAATCATTAAGATGTGTGCAGGGATCCCAGAGGGTATAGGTTCTCACATGAGACCACAAAGACTGAGGGATCTCATGGTAAGAGCACCACGGGGCCACACACTGTTCTAGAAGACGTGTATCAATGTGATGTCTAAATTAATCTGCTCTTTATGCCAAACTCCTACTGACATTGAAGAGTTGTGCACACACAGAAAGAGTAGATAGAATATAATGCAAAAATAAAGTGGCAGCATCAACTGAAGTTCCTTGTTCTCCAGAGTTTGTCAAGGCTTTGTTACTTGGCAGCTTTTCATACAATATTTATTATGGCTGCAATTTTTCCCCATTAACATGTTTTAATCTGGGAAGAATGTCACATTTTTCTATTTTAAATATACGAAGTCTGACATTTTTTGCGAGCTCCTCTTCAGCAGATCGCTTTTTGTTCTAACCTCGGAGGAGCGCAGGGAAGATGCTTCTCCCATCTTCTTGCTTCTTTTCCCTTTGAAGTTCATATAGTCCCTGTGTTTGGGGTTTGTGTGGTGTTCAGATTCTCACAATAGAGTGGAAGTCACAGGCAGTGTTCAGGCCTTAAGCTATTATCACTCTGAGTGGATAGGAAACTTCTTTGCTGATATCAAAGACAGGCCAAGTCATAGATCAAAGAAATGGGTCAGAGCTGACTCCTTGGGCAGCCTAGATTCTCCCTGGTGCATCAGCATTTCAAATTAGCAGGTGCACATGTGCACAGTGTACAACAAATTGGATAATCTACTGCTTGATAGCTGCAAAACATTAGCATTCAGTCAGATGGTGCTTCATCACTTACTCCACCACAGATGATCTACGTTGCAAGCAGCACGGGAAAGAAACCTAAACGTGTCATAAGAAATCTTTCAGAACTCACCAAAAGGCAGTTTCTCCAAGCTAGTACTTCTCTTTTCTTTCTTTTTTTTTTTATTAGTCGACTCATACAAGCTGAAATTTGTATCTGCTCATCTAGAGTTCATGCCATGCATCAGAAGTGAAGGCATAATTTTCATCCTTCTACACGAAGCGAGTTGTTGTTATCCAGTTTTCCAGATGTGAAAATCTGTCATCTCTGTCAATGTGTGTGTATCTAAATTTGTATTGCAGCAGTCTGGCTTACAGGTCTGAAAGCATGCTGTGCAACTAAAAGGAAGAGGTAATTTCTTTCCCTCCTACAAGGAACATCCCATTGTTATGATCCAATTTTCCTTTCAGATTTTGTCACTATTATTTTTTAATTAGATGTGTAATGCATCTAATATATTTCATAGCCTTGAATTCCCTACTTAATCTATACTCTTTAAAGTTCAGAAATACCAGTTTACATTTAAATAGCCATGGAGATCATTCATGAGATAACTTTTTGTCTGCTAGACAGACTAGTTTCCCAAATCATTAAGTATCTTTTAGAGGTAACATTTATATTCACATCAAAAACATTTCAAGTGAGCACCTTGTTATGAATAAACAGATAATACTGCAAATAAGTATGGCAAGTTCTGATTTCAGAGTCTTTAAAGATTTTTAACCTACATTTAATGTCTTGATGAATCTGTAAGACAGCTGTCTCTTACCAGCAGTAGATCAGATCCAACAGTTTATTTGCTGTTTTCAGCACCTTTTCCCCTCCAAACACTGTTCAACCATAACGTAAACTCATTCACCGAGTTGCTCATACGTGGCACTTAGAAAGCAAATCCAGGTTCATGTGCATTTTTGAAGCTATATAACTATCCCCAGGCCTCCCTAGAGATGTGAACACAAGTGGTGCTTTGCCTGTCTCATGGACAGCAGAAGACATCCCCGACAGAGCCCACGGTGCCTGCCAGGAGAGTGAGTGCCTGAGGACTTCCGACCACACACCCGTGATCCAACTCCAGATCCTGACTCTGCTCCAAGCCAAGCCACTTCCCTGGAGCACATCTTTCCTTGTTGGTGCCCATGGCCCTTTCCAAAGCCTCGTGTCAGCAGCTGCATGCAAAGCAGCAAAGAGACAGCACTAAAAATACATTGGAGCTCTGCTGAGGAACAGGCAACAACTCCGGCAGGACAAGCTCTGCCCCACGTTCAGCTGCCGAGCAGCCTGAGCAGGACACTCCAGGCTCTCCCATTGTTTGGGCACCACCACTTCCCCAACACTTCCCCTCAGGATGAGGTTCAGTATCGGCCTCATCAATACAAACAGGCTCTGCTCCTCTGCCAGCACTGAGTGGATCTGCCAAAACACAAAACAAGCAAGGAGAGGTCCAGGGACACATTAATTCTAGTTAATTCCAATCTCTCCTAGTGAGAGATTACACCTCCAAACTGCATGTTGAGTTTGATTATGTGTCTTTACCAGGAGGGATGAGGACAGGCAAAAATTATCACTACTGGGAGGTCTATACCTGGAGAATTTACCAGCTACCTATGAACCTCTGCTAAAGTAATTTTAAATGAAGAAACGTTAATTTTTTAATTATGTAAATCTTGGTTATCCACATTCTGGCACATTCGAAAGCTCTTGGACCATTCTTCAGAAATGTCTGCATATGGTGCAACCTAGAACTGTGCTAGATGATATTTGGATATGCACCTGAGCCCTCCTCCCCCATCCAGTGGTCACCACATTACAAAGATCTACGTGATGATGAAAATAAAGTATTAAGATATAGACCAAGAGCAGCATGGAGACTAAAATTAAGTCCTACACTGCAGAAGGAATTAGCTTGTCTTCTGCACCAGACCACCAGAGCACAATTCAGGCCTATTGGACAAGCACTGGAGTCAGCAGTTGTGGGAGCTGCAGAGCCACTTCACACACAATTTTCATCTAATACATTATAAATGTTATAAATATTTTACTGTATAGGCAACACAAGGCAGCAAATATATTACCAGCTCGACTGCTACAGGACTTTGCTACAATTCATGAGGCAAAGTGCTGGATTTTTTTAAGGATCTCAGCTGGTTTTGTTATCCTGCTGTGACAGTTACCCTGGCTTCTGCTCCTGCAGCCCCTTCTGCCAAAGGGGAGGGCACCACTTGGCTTTCTGCAAATCTTTTTAGGTCCAGCATATGCAAGAGTCACACAGATCCCTGTGCAAGTAAAGAAGGATCAGGTTTTCGTTGATCAGGAAGGAACTGGAGGAATCTTTCCCTCTTTCAGACCACCTTTCTTTGACCTTAGCTACTTCCCCTGGTCATGTTTTAGTTCCAGAAATAGCTGAGACTGCAGTGGACTTTCTTCCAGTGCCAGGCTCTCCTTTATTCTATTTATGATTTTTTTCATACTTTCTACATCACCAGCTCTGTGTAAAGAACACAAGTGGAAGTCGTTTCCCCACTTAGGCTTCTCAGGGGATGGAGAAGTTAAGGTTGTTTTACACCAGTACTGGTAGATCCACCCTAGTTCCGAAGCATCAAAAGAGCTCTCCCAGGGCTAACAATGTGCCAGTCAGATAAAATCTAAATTTCACTTTACAGTTGCACTGATATAGACAAAAAAGCTATTACATGAAGAACCAACATATTTGTTTTTACAACCACCAAATTCTTAGGAATAGACCTGTGCCATTTAGTGGGCAGAGAACCTGCGTGGGCTTTAAAGCAAACTCCCCAGAGTCCCACTGTTGTGCTGAAAGGGCTGGTGCTGTGTCTCCCTCTCATGGCCTCTATTATTCCTTTCTGTAAAGGACTCAGGTAAAATAGGGCTGTCTCCAAGGCCACCTGTGTACAGAATGTCTCACAGCAACTTCTTCTGGATGCTCTGGAACTGAAAACAGAGGTTAGCTTAATTTAATAAATGCAGATCTAGTTCTTGATAGATTCGCAAATGAGAAGTTCCTGAAACTTCAGAACCTCATGAAAGAATGAAAAGCTAATGCCTACTGCTACTTTTCTGGGAAGTGTGTAATTTTGCTGGATTAACTTCTGATTCTATATTTCAACCAGATACATATATGTGTATATAAATACACACACACACACATATTTATATATACATCAAACTTCAAGTTTGCAACTTTGCGAAGCCTTTGCAAACGGCAGGGTTTCTGTTTGAGGAGCACTACGAGTATTTCACAGA